>NW_011476888.1:32543-33231 GCF_000754665.1 Bison bison bison | reverse complement strand
CCAGAGCCCCTCGTGGCTTCCCCAGGACCCTCAAGCGTGGCCTTTGTCGCGGCGGAGGCGCATGTGGCTGCCCGGCAGGCAGGCAGGAAAATGTCTGCTTGGCCGGCAGGAGCTGCCTCTCTGGCTTCTAAGGAACTTGGTGAAGACTTAAGCAGAGGGCAGGCTGCTTCCTGCTCTCCTGGCCCCTCAGCCCCACACCAGCACCTCCGAGGGGGCCAGCCCTCAGCAGGCCAGCAGCAGAGCCCCTCTTCTGTGATCCTCGGCAAGCCTGGATGGACAAGGGCCCCTCACAAGTGTGACATCCGAAGTGGGCTGGGGAGGAGGGGTGGCGTGAGTCACTGCTTCTCCAGGCTGGACTGCATGGCCTCTGCCCTTTGGCTGTGACCGCGTTTCCAAGGAGATGGGGGCACCCCCCCCCGCCCCATCCCCCAAGAGGATAGAGTGGCCGCTGACAAAGAGGAGTCCTGAGGGGGCAGGGGGCCACCCTCCCGCTCCACGGTGGTGCATGGCCCAGGGAGGGCCCCAAGCTCCCTGAAGCCAGCGCCGACCTGAGCCCTCTCAGTGCTGAGCAGCCCCAGGTCCTGTGGCTGGGCGCCCTGATTGCGGGGTGCTCTCACAGATCCAGTCCTCTCCCTGGGGGGCTGGGAAGGACTTACCCATTTTAGGGCTGGAGGAACTGAGGGGAGGA
>NW_011476888.1:31571-32411 GCF_000754665.1 Bison bison bison | reverse complement strand
TGTGTGTGTCGGGGGGGAGGGCAGGGGCTGAGGCTTGGGTCTGGAGTCGGCAGGGAAGGCTGGCGGGCGTCCCCTGCCCTGGTCTTGGGTGGGCATGGGTCAGTGGTGGTGGAACGTGGTTTGTTCATGCCGTGGGTGCAGATGACAGCCCCCGGCTTTGGGTGACCGCTGGCGGGCAGGGAGAGCACTGCTGAGTCCTGGGCGGGAGGCCATGCTGAGGGATGATCCATGGTGTCCGTCTGTGGCCTGGGGCCTGGAAGCAGGGCGTGTCAGCGCTGGAAATGAGGACTCAGCTGTGCCCGGGCCAAGGGCCTGACCAGGGCAGGTAGCCACACAGCGACCCCACTCTGGGGCCTCGTTGGAGCCATTTCCGGCCCTGAGGTTCCATATGACCACGGCTGGCCCCTCGCAGGCAGCCAAGTGCCCTCCGGCCCCGCCATCTGTCCCCGTGTCCGGGCCGTGCCTGCGGTCAAGGTTTCCCAGGACGAGCGCAGGGCTGCTGGGATGACGCCCAGGTGGACCTCTCTCATGACTGCCCCTTGGATCCCGCTCCTGCCCTGGTGCCCACCCTGCCACCATCGCCTGTCTTCCCAGATCAGGAGTTGGCAGATGCTTTCTGTCGAGGGCCAGGTAGTAAATATTCCGGGCCCCCTGGGCCAGATGTTCCCCTCGCTAATACTGGACTCGGCCCTCATTTGGCGAAGGCTGTCTGGATGATTTGTGAAGGACTGGGGGTCTGTGCGCCCGTGAAATGTTTTCACGGAGAAGGACATGTGAATTTCGGATACTTTTCACGTGTCACAAATTAACTATTATTTTTTTTCCAAACCATTTAAAAAC
>NW_011476888.1:30795-31471 GCF_000754665.1 Bison bison bison | reverse complement strand
AGATGGTCTCAGGCTGGACCAGGGGCTGCTGCTTCAAGCTGCTTCCCTGTGTCTGACACGTTCCCACCGTTTTTCTGAGCCCTGCCGCCTTCCTAGCACAAGATACTTGAGGTCATCTTGTATTTCGTTTGGTCCCAGCTCAGGAACCAGCCGTTGGTGTAAGGGGCCCGGGTCTGCAGTGCGGAGGCGGGTGTGAAGCTGGGATCTGGCTGCAGACACACCTCTGCTGTGGTGTCCCCGCCTCCGCTTAGCGCCCAGACCTGGGCAGTGTGTGCGCGTGTGCTCCAAGTAGACACGAGGTGTGCGTGTGTCTTGTGTGCACACAGGGCCGCACGCATTCACATTTCTATTTGTCTTCTGTCTGTAGCGGTGCCACCAAGTAGAAGTACGTGAGCCGCATCCATCTCTTAAAAAAATTCCTGGTGGTCATATTAAAAAAGTAAAGAGAACTGTGCCACATTAATTCTAAGACTACAGTGTGCATAACCCATGCCCAAGGGGCCAGAGATCAGATCTGTGGGGGTGGAGGAGGCGTATTCTTCTCCGGCATCGAGCGCGGTTGCACCGAGAGAAAAAAGCAGGTACCCAGTACATCTGTGGTATTAAAATTTCATGTGAGGAGGGCGATCAGGACAAATGCCTGGGAAGGCTCCTGACGGGGTGATGCAGAAGACTT
>NW_011476888.1:17574-30695 GCF_000754665.1 Bison bison bison | reverse complement strand
AGAGCCCTCGGCACGGGCTGCTCAGGCAGGAACTGCTCCCAGGGAACAAAGCTTCTCCGGGCTCACCCTGGTGCCCGGAAAACTGTGCTGAGCGCGGTGGCGATCGACCTCACCGCGTCCCCGGAGCGTGTGTGGCTCGGGCTTCTGCGCCCTCAGCCCGCTGAGCTGCCTGCAGCGGCCGTGGAGGGGGCTCCTGCTCGGCCGCGGCGAGACCCTGTGATGACGGGGCACTGGCTGGCCGGGCCTCGGTCTCCCTGCTTGGACCGGGGTCGACCATGGCCGCCTCTCAGGCCGTCGGGAGGATTTGGAGAGAAAATGTGGGCCTGCCTCCCGCCAGGCCTGGTAAGCCTCCGAACGCCGTGCCTCCACCCCACGCCCAGGTGGCCAGCTTGCTCCGGCAGGCAGTGCACTGGCCCTGGCTCGCCGGCAGCCTCCCGGGGCAGGGCCTCCACCATCCACCTGGCCTCCCTTCGCCTCTGACGGCTGTAGGGCCTCTTGGTGGTACGGCCCCCCGCGGGATGCCAAGGCCTCGGGGTTTCCACCCCCCTCCTTCCCCAGGTGGCATGTGTGGGGGGCATGGAGGACCCTGGGCCCAAGTGGAGGACCCAGGGCCGCTGGGCAGCACCCTGCCCCTTCGCCTGCTGGTGACTGGGGCCGGCCGCCTAACGGAAGGGATCTCACCCGTCGTCTCTGCCGCTTCCTTCTGAGTGGCTCTTGGCTGGCGCAGCACGTGCTGTCCTGTCCTTTGGGGCTGTGCTGGCCCTCAGCCGGCGTGGCTGTTTAGGTTCCTGGGGGCAGGGAGGCCACAGAGGGCTTCATGGAGGAGGTGGCGCCTGAACTGCCTTGGGAAACCGATGCCTTCAGGTAGCTAAAGGTTGGTGGTGACTGCAGGGGTGGGGCTCAGTGGGGGCGGAAGCTGGGGTGGGGGGTTCCCACTCCGCACCCCCCACTGCCCCCAGCAGATGGCTTCTGCCTGGCCATGCCCTGTCCCAAGAAACTTTGCTCCCTGGCAGGCCGGCCATGGCACTTCCCCTGGGCCGCAGGAGACCCTGTGAAGGGCAGGGTTGGGCGGCTGTGCCCCGTGAATGGAGGGGTGACGGGCGGCCCTGGGACACCCAGCTGCGTGTCTCTTGGCCAGGTCTCTTGGCCTTTGGAGTGCCCTTCACTTCGCTTCTCTGTCTCTGCCAGCTAAACAGCCTTGGCACGGGCCCTGTGGGTGAGGAGGCGGGGGACGCGCAGTGCCTGAACCCATAGCCGGCCGCCTGCCCAGCTCCACCTTGACGCTCCGTGGGTGGTGCCCCCGCCCTGCCGCTCCACAGCCTCACGCTGGGCGGCGGGGGCTCTGCTCCTCCCTGGTGAAGCCTCTGAGCTTGACCCAGGAGGGCAGTTGGGGTGGGGGCGCGGACGCCACGGGCCCTGCAGACCTCGTCCGTGCCGGGTCGGGACCTGGCTCTTGGCCTGGGTGGGATGGACCCCCCCACCGCCCCCCAGCCAGGGAAGCTTCCAGTTTGACCTGGACACCCCCCCGCTCCCCTGCTCCTTCTGTGTTCTCGGTCCTCTGAGGCGCCACGCTTTCCGGGGACTCTCCGGAGGTCAGCATCCTGTGGCTACCCAGACCGTTTCAGTTTCTGAATCCCAGAGATAAACAAGAATAACAGCCATGCAGCCGCAGAGGGAGGTGGGGCGGTGCTCAGGGTGCCCGCTGGCCGGGACGGGACCCCGCGGGGCGGCCCCCATGTGAGGCTCCCCGCCTTCGGAAGCTTGCGTGTTGCTGGGAACGCACGCTCTGTCTTGTGGGACCTGTCATCGCTGCGGAGTTTATATAAGGATTAAAATACTTACCTTTAACGCAGGCGCTCCTCGTCCCCTCGAGCCGGTTTAAACTTTAGGCTGTAAATGCTTCTGTTGGTTTTGTGCCTTTGGTTACAAAGGCAGCGTGCGCGTGTGGTGCCCGGTGAGAGCGGGTCCGGGCGGGCGGAAGCGTGGCCGCCAGCCGCCTGGCCTCCCATCCCATCGTGGGCTCAGTAGCTTCCAGGCCTTTCCAGGGATGGGCCCCCACCCGGCCTCCCCCGAGGCCTTGTCATCTCTGCGGGGTCGGGCACTCGTCTGCTGTCGTCTGCTGTCAGAGGACTTTTGAGATGTCGCCACGCCGCCTCCTGACCAGTTCGTCCGCTCTGCTGGGGCTTCGAGGCTGCAGCGGGAGACGTGTGTGCTGGAACGTAGGGGGCGGCAGGGCAGGGTGCGAGGGCGCGCGGCACCTGACTGCAGTCACCTCGCAGGTGGGCAGGTTTTGATTCCAGATGTTTCTCTGCTCCGAGCGCCTCCCCGTGCCTCCCAGCCCTGCCTTTGCCCGCCTCCCTCTGAAACACACAGTCCACACCTCTCCAGTCTTCATCCACATCTGCCTGATGGTCGTATTTGTCTCACAAGCGTGGGATGCCATCGGGGTGGGGTGCAGGCACTGAGCAGAGCCTGTGGGTGACCCCCGACTCCCGGCCCCCGCGTGAGGGGCCAGTGCAGCCCTCTTGGCGGCTATGGCTCCGAGTCGCTGAGTCGCCTGCCCGGCCACGCGGTCCCAAGAGGCTGGGGCTGGGCTCACCCGGCTGGCCCTCCTCACGCAGGGGTTCCAAGGCCCGAGTTGTGGTTTCCTCCCCATGGGGCTGCCTGTGATTGGCAGAAGTGTCCCTGCCAGGTTTGGCCCAGTGAGGTTGGAGGGCCATGGGTGCAGCACGGACGTCCTCACCTTTCAGCCGCACCGGGCGTGTGGTTCCCGGTGCCCGGCGCTCAGGGCAGCTGGAGAGGTTTAGTCTGTTCAGGCCTCCAAGGCCCCCTGGGGAGGTGGAAGGTTCTAGACCCTTAAGGTCCTGAAGCCACGTCCTGAGACGCTCCCTCCCTGGCCCTAAGCTCTGCAGTCTTCCTTTACCCTCCACCCCAGAGGCGGGGCATCTGAGCTCCCCTCCCCCGGCTTGTCTGGCTGCTGGGACTGGAGACAAGCAGTTGGGTAAGGGGGTGCCTCTCAGAGCCGAGCTGCTTTTGTCTCCGCCTGGTAGATCACTCACTCGGGTGGATTCTCAGCACCCATCTGGATGCAGAAGGTCTCTCTTCAACTGAAGTGGTTTAATTCCTTTGTCACCGCAGGGCTCAAAGGAAGCAGGTGGGAGGCAGGGCCGCAGGGTGTGACCCAGGCTGGAGACGGGGCAGGTGGTCCCCCTGGCTCCCCTCTGATCTGCTGCGTGCCCTCCCCTCCCCCCTGGGTTGCTCACCGTAAAGGGACCAGACGTGGTGGCAAGGTGCAGTCGGTGTGGCGAGGGCCCGGGGCTGGAGCCTGGGCTTGGCCACGGATCGCTGTGGGCCCCTGAGCTTGACCTTCATGGAGCCTTGGTTTCCTCCTCTGTAGGATGGGGATAAACACAGCATCTTTCACGGCAGGTGATGGGTAAACAGCGTGTGGTCTACCCAGTCAGTGGGGTGCCCTCAGCCATAGGGAACAAAGCCCGGAGACCCCCCGGCATGGGTGGGCCTCAGAAACGTTATGCTGAGTGACAGGAGCCAGACACAGGAGGACAAGCCCTGCATGATTCCATTTCTGTGAAATGCCAGGACGTGCAAATCCACGGACACAGAGGGCGGGTCGCTGGTCATTGGCGGGGTGGAAGGGAAAGCGGTGGGGGGAGTGACTGCCAGTGGGTACCGGCTCTGTTCAGGGTGACGGAAGGTTCTGGAATTAATAGTGGGAGTCGTTGCGCAACATGGGAAAGTACTAATTTTGCTACGTGGTCTTTTTTCTTTTTTTTTCGGCTGGGCTGTGAGGCTTGTGGGCTTTTAGTTCCCTGGCCGGGGATTGAACCGAGCAGTGCTTTCTCACCACGAGACCACAGGGAATTCCCTGATACGTGTTGCTGTTGCTTAGTCGTTAAGTCACGGCTGACTCTTGCGACCCCTTGGACCGTAGCCCTCCAGGCTCCTCTGTCCGCGGGGTTTCCCAGGCAAGAACACTGAAATGAGTTGCCACTTCCTCTTCCCAGGGGATCCTCCCGACCCAGGGATCGAACCCCTGTCTCCTGCATTGGCAGGTGGGTTCTTTACCCCTGAGCCACCAGGGAACCCCATGTTTTATACACTGTACCCCAGTAAACAGTAGCACCACCCTCGTGGGGTTGGGAGGAGAATTTCGAGAGGAGTTCAAGGAGGTGCGTGGCCTGGACACCTGCCCCCAAGCTGGTCCTTCCTCCGAAAGGAATGTTAAGTCACGTCCGATGACCGCATGGGCGTCGAGGCAAATACACGGATAGCGTATACTTATTTATTTATTTTTAAAGAGTCTTTTGACAGTGCACCAGTTTTAAAGTCGTTACTGAATTTGTTCCAGGGCTGTTTCTGTTTTATGGTTCATTTTTTTTGGCCCCGAGGCACGTGGGGTCTTCGCTCCCTGACCAGGGATTGAACCCACACCTCTTGCATTAGAAGCTGAAGTCGTAACCACTGGACTGTCAGGGAACTCCCCGAATAGTGTGTTTAGATATCTAAAACATTTAAGTATTGTCTCTGACCTAAGACACTTTCGTGGGCCCTTAGCAGTGCCAGCCCACAACACCTTCGGGGTGAGCCAGGCCCGCGGGGCCCGCCCTGGTCCATGCAGGACAGGGAAGGGCTGTCGTTGGCCCGTCCTGTGATGTTGGATAAATCGCCTGCCTTGTCTGTAGCCTGGGGACGCTGGTGCTGACCGCAGGGGTTCCCATCACAGGGTTCGGAAAGCTGGATGAGCTCCTCTGAGTGGCAAGATCTGCCCAACATCCAGCCTAAGCCCCACTCCACCCCTGTGTCGGGGGGTCTCAGGCTGGGCCCGGGGAGCTGCCCTGAGATGAGGCGGCAGGTGAGCCGGGGGGCCGGGGGCAGGGAGGGGGCCAGGGGCTGTGGCCTGCCTCCTGCAGCAGCTTCCTGCCGTAGACGCCAAGCACTTGGGGGGACTGTCCTTGAGGGGCGTGGCCCAGGGGAGGGGAACCTGGGCCCCTGTCACCACCTCCTGGGTTCTGGGCAAACAGCAGTGCTGGGCGGCCCCGGGGCGGTCAGCCCTGTGGTCGTCAGGGCCCAGGGCGGTCAGCCCTGTGGTCGGCGGGGCCCTGGGTGGTCAGCCCTGTGGTCGTCGGGGCTCTGGGTGGTCAGCCCTGCGGGTCCCTGGGCGGTCAGCCCTGTGGACGTCAGGCCCCGGGGCGGTCAGCCCTGCAGACGTCGGGCCCCGGGGCGATCAGCCCTGTGGATTGGACCCCAGGGTGGTCAGCCCTGCGGACGTCGCCTGCTGCTGCTGAGGGAGGTGGCTCTCCGTGCAGGTCAGGAGGTGGTGACGTGACACCTTCCCTCCCTCCACCCTGGGAGTTTTGCCCGGAGTCCCTGTTGGCAGAGGATCTGGAGAAGGACTGGGCCCCTCTGTGGGCAATAACAGAGCTGGCTTCGGAGGGTGGCCGTGAATGACCTGGGAGTCGGTGGAGGAGGAGACTGGGGAAGACCTGGGCTCCGTCACTGCTCGGGGCTCCATGTTGGGTGGGCTGGGGGAGCCATGGCTGTGTGTGGCCCCCCTGAGTCTAGGTGGGGGCAGGGCTGGGGGACCCCCAGTCTAGGTGGGGGCAGGGGTGTGGGCCCCCCTGGTCTAAGTGGGGGCAGGGAACTTTTCTAGAGGAAGTGCCTTTTAGCTGAGCCTTGCAGAATGAGTGTGAGTTGGCTCGGTTGGGGTGGAGTGGGGAGGCGTATTCTAGAAGGAATCGACAACTCCCCAGCCCCTACTCCTGGCTTATCGATCTCAGGCCGGGCCAGGCCTGGTCGGCCTCTGGCTCTGAGTCTGCTTCCTGCTTTCTCCTCTTCCTCCCTGATTGTCCTCTTGGCCTGGCGGCCGTGTCTCTGCAGAGGCCAAGTGGGAACTGGGCGCTCACCTCGCTGATGTCCTGCACCCTGCCTTCCTGCACAGGGGGCGCCCTAATGTGGGAGCTGATGGGATAGGTCGGTCTGAGCAGCCACCGTCGCTGGGGGCCCAGGTGGGGTCCCAGGGATGAGGGGTCTGCCCCTGATGGGCTGTCTGGGGGACTGATGGCTGGACCGTTTCCTTGGCCACATCTTCCTGCCCTGGTGGGCCGAGCCCCCTTCTCTCCGTCTCCTTTTCCTACCTGTGAGATGGAGCTTGGGGGTTTTCTGCTGCTGGCCTCGGGGAACAGGTGCTCCTGGAGGGGTGGGTCCTCCGCTCGGATGACGGTCCCCGACTGGGGCCGTGGAAGGGAGCCAGGCATTTGCAGGCACCTGAGCCTATTATTACCTGGTGTCTGACTTGGTAAGTCTCCTATCGTCTCCGAGTTTTGTGGGAGAACACTGCTTCCTCCTGCTCAGAAGGATCGTGAGGCTAAAGGGGAAGATGCTCGGGCCTGCTAGCTCAGGGCCAGGCTGGCCCTGGTGCTCGGCAGACGGAAGCCTCTGTGTGCAGAAGGGCCTTGTCCTGATGCCCTGTGCCCCACGCGCCTTCCTGGAGGTGATGAGAGAAGATGGGCCCTCGGGAGACCTCGGGCCACTTGCTTCGTGCCTAGGTCTCAGTTGGCCCACCTGTAAAATGGGCCATCTGTTCTTCCCCAGATGCCTCCGAGTGTGGAAGGAAGGGGGCTTACCTGGTGGCTCAGCTGGTAAAGAATCTCCCTGCAATGTGGGAGACGTGGGTTCCATCCCTGGGTTGGGAAGATCCCCTGGAGGAGGGAAAGGCTACCCACTCCAGTATTCTGGCCTAGAGAACTCCATGGACTGTATAGTCCATGGGGTCCAAAGAGTCAGACAGGACTGAGTGAAGGGACTGTGGAAGGGAGGCGCTCTGGGGCATCTGGGGTCTCCGCAGGGGAAGCCCAGGATCTGTGTGTGTGGACTCACTCTTGAGCGGAGCCGCCAAGCGCCTGACCCGTGAGTCTCTGTGTCTGGGTGACAAGCCCCCTCTCCTGCTGCTCCTTAAGGAGGGCTGTCCCGGGAGCTGTGATCGTCTCTGGGAACCAGCCTGCAGACGCGGCGTCTGCTTCCCCGAGCCACGTGGGTTGTTGGCGGTGTCCCGGAGCATGCCGGCCACTCTGAGTTGGCTGATGACGTGAGATTCCCGGAGCCTCCCCGCCTGCCAACCCCAGGGCTGCAGGGAGGCTGGAGCTGGGGGACGACCCGCTGGAGGGTCACGTGCGGGCGGTGTGCTTCCTGGTTGTTCCCGTGGCCGCTGCTGAGGGGTGGGCCGCGGAGGACGCACGCCTCGTCTGGAGTGAATAACCGAGTCGGTGAATCTGGGCTGTAAACCACAGTGTCTGCAGCCCGCGTGTGTGCGTGTTTACGGTTGGCTTCTCTCTGCGGCGGGCTGTGCGACTCTGCTTCCCGGGAGCAGGGTGGCTCACTGCTGGGCCCAGGCACAGGCGTGGACACCCTGGAGTGGACTCAGGAGTCAGGAGGCCGGCTCCGGCTGCGTCCCCCGGTGCCCTCTCTGGGCCTGCCTGCATCCCAGTACATCTGGGTGATGACGCCCACCTGCTCTGGTTGTTGGGGGGCCTGAGTCCACTTTCCTTGAAGCGGCCGAGGGCTCTGTCCACCCTAGCTGCTTGGCGGGAGCCTTGCCTGCCTCTTGACCACGGACCAGGAAACAGGCATTGCTGGTGGCCGCTGAACAGCGGGTTCCGATGATGCTGCGGACCTGTGGCTGTGGCTCGGCCATGCCCTGGACCAGCTCTGGGGTCCCCTTCCTGCCCCCTCCCTCCTGCTGGTGGTGGGAAGTGGTCGGCCCAGGCAGAAGGCCAGAGTGTCACGGCCATGTCTCACCCGCCCCGTGGAGCGGCTCTGGCCCCCAGCCTTTCTCCTGCTTTACCATCTGGTGGCTCCGGGAGGTGCAGGCTGGCACCTCTGGGTGGTGGTGGGGAGTGGCCCTGGCTGGGACAGTGTCTCCAGCGGGAGCGCCCAGCCCCTCCCACGTCCCCTGGGTGAGACAGAGCCCCCTGTCTCGCCTTGCCTGCTCTGGGCTCCTCCTGGACCACCCGGCAATGCTGAGGGGGTGACGATTAGTCACAGGGTGGAGTCAAAAGGCAGCCCTGTGGTGTGGGCATCATCGGCACCCATTTGACAGGTTTGGAAACTGAGGCTCAGAAAGCGCGGGGCTTTGTCTGCGTCGACCCGTTCGAGGCGGAGCTGTGTTGCTGTGGCCTCCACACCCGTGGCCTCTGCAGCCATTCCCGCAGGATGCAGTGGGCTCCTGCGAGGTGGGAATTGATATCCCTCGGGACTCTCCCATTGGCAGTTCATGGGCTGACACTCCTCTCTTTTCTCAACTCATGTGTGTCTTAAAAAATTTTTCTTTTTTAAAAGTCAAGATAGAATTTTCACACGCCGCTCTCTCCTCATGCAGATAAACCCTGGGAGAAATCGGGCTGTCGTCTCTTTGGGCGCACTTGTGGCAATTTAGCTGCTTAAACGAAACATCTGTTAGCCAGGCAGGCTCAGGCCGAGCCGAGCTGTACAGTCACACGAGAGTGCCGGGGAGGTAATTTATTGCAGGATCGGGGTCTCGCCGGCCAGACCGCCCGCCTGCGGGCTCAGCTGGCACCTGAGGCCACTGTGACGTGCCGGGGGGAGGGCTGGGGCCTCTGTGCCAGCCCCTGGGTCCCCGAGGACAGTGGGAACATCCTTGGATGGGGCCCGGCCAGGGGCTGGCGGTGGGCCCCGGAGATGGAGGGAGGCGCTGGGCCTCGTGGGGATGTGTGGGTTCATCCGAGGCCAGGCCTGGGGGAGAGGCCTCCCGGAGCCTGCAGCCCGCGGGCGCCCAGGGGGCTTGTGAGCCCAGTGGGTCCTAGCTGCGCCCCCTCCTCCAGGGCAGGGAGGGTGGGCGCCCCGTGGTGGCCAGGAGCCGGGCTGGGCGTGCCCCATGGCGGACGTGGGCCTGGACGAGCGCCTCCGTCGCCCTGCCCCGCTCAGGCTCACTTGGCTGATCTGTAAAATGGGCTGCTACGTGGCTGTGTGAGATCCCGGGGTCTCTGGCCTCGGGCGGGCCCGCTGCCTGGCTCCCAGTGGGCGCTGGGTCACAAGCGGGTCCCACCCTCCACTTTGGAGGCTGCCCTCTCCAGGACGCACCAGGTACTGGTTTCTGTCTGAGCCACTGTCAGTCAAATGGCGGTCACGTCACTTGCAATGGGATTCTCCTGGCATGGCGGGGTCGGGGTGGGCTGCCTTTTTCTCGAGGGCCTGCCTTCCCGATAACTGTTGGAGCTCCCTGTTCCTTTAAAGTCTGCTGGAAGTCTCACCTCCCCCAGGAAGACCTCCTGGATTTGACCACCTCTTCCTGCAATTGGCACGGGTCCTCTGGACTGTCTGGCTCTTAGGGAATGATTTATTAAGCCTGTGAGCAACTGGCCCTCAGGGTGAGGGAGAGATGGGTGAGACTATGTTTCCTTTGAGGGGTCCAGAGTCTGGGAGGAGCTCAGCGGAGGGCAAGGCCCACGGGAGGAGGGGTCATCCCTTGGGGAAGTGACAGGGCCTCGAAGCCACTGCCTTGAAGGAGGCAGGGTGTGGTCGGTGGGTGGGTGGCCTCATCCTGGGGGCCAGGGAGTCCCAGAAGGGGTGGGAGAGAACTCCATGTGCCTGGGTTTGGCTCCAGAAAGTTCTGCTGTGTCTGCAGCGCTGGGAGTGGATCGGAGGGCAGGCCTAGAGTCGGGGAGGGCGGGGTGGAGGCGGATGTGGTCACCCCCGCAGGAAAACTGACCGGGCCTGCACTGGCTGGGTGGGAGGGGCGGTGGGGTGCAGTGTGGGGGGAGGTAGGGAGACGAGGGCTTCAGGGCCCAGGAGGAGGGTGGGCCGGGCTGGCCATCCCTCAGACGTGGGACGCCGCAGAGGGTGCCCCGATGGGGGGCTTGGCTGGCGGGGGGCATAGGGGGGGGGGCCGTCCAGATCCGGCCTTTGGGGCTCACGGTGGCTTTGGCCGAGGGCCCAGGGAAGCCAGGCTCTCCCGGCCGCCGTCTGGGATCGGCCCTGAGCCGAGCTGGGGGATGCTTCAGCCCCACCCCCGCTGGGCTCTCTGTTTGGCTTTGAGCTTCCGGCTGCTTTTCCTGTTTCTGTGTGACGGACCACATCAGTGTCCAGGCTGGACCTGGGGTTGAGGGGGCGGTCATCCTAGCGTCCTGGCCTCCGCATGCCAAACCCTGAATCCTCCCGCGGAGCCGGCCAGCGGGACAAACGCCTTTGGTTGGCGAGGGGCGTGACTCCAGACCGCTCCTCCTCACAACAGCATTGGCACCCGCTACCAGCCTCGAAGCCCGCACTCCACGCTGGAGGTTACAAGCGGGCGCTGACCTTCTCGCTCAGAAGCGTGGGGTGGGCGTGCCGGATCCCAGCTCTCTGGTGACAGACAGACCCCCAGCACCTGGTTCGCCTCCAGGTAACACCAGGAGGGCCTTTGCAGAGACCCAGCGAAACTGCCTCAACATAGCTGTGTTGTTTTTCAGTGGTTTTTGCCTGTGGAGAGAGTGGTTTTTCTTAAAAAAGGATTTTGCCTCAGATGGCTTTCTTTGGGATGGCTTTATTGCTGTTGATCCTGTAAAGCTTTAATCAGGGAACAGCGGCGCAGTAGGCTCTGTGCAGGGGGACCTGGCAGCCTGGCCCAGTTTCCATGGGGGTGGGTGGATGTTTGCTGCGCGTGAGCCAGCGGTCTGGCTCTCATCCTCAAGGCCCGAGCTTGGGTGGGGGCTGACCCAGGGGTGAGCCTGGGGTGTCAGGGTGGGACGCCTCCGACTGGCTCTACCTGGGAGTCAGAGAGCGAGGGGGATGTCCTCTCCTGGCCTCTGCTTCTAGGGGTACCAGGCTGTCTGGCATCTGGACAGGTGTGGCTTTATCCAGCCCCCCAGCCCCCAAGGAGGACCCCACAGGCAGGGACCTGGGAGCGTCTGCCCTCTGCAGACCTGGTGTGGGCCGTGCCAGAGGTGTTCATATGCACATGGATTGAGGCTGACTGGTCTGGTACCCGAGGCGGTTGTTCAGTTGCTCAGTCATGTCTGAGTCTTTGCGACCCCATGGACTGCAGCACGCCAGGCTTCCCTGTCCTTCACCATCTCCCAGAGCTGCTCAAACTCATGTCCAATGAGTCGGTGATGCCATCCAGCCATCTTGTCCTCTGTCGCCCCTTTCTCCTCCTGCCTTCAACCTTTCCCAGCATCAGGATCGTTTCAGAGACCTTCCACCTGATGCGAAGAGTTGGCTCTTCACATCGGGTGGGCCAAGGTATCAGAGCTTCAGCTTTAGCATCAGTCTTTCCAACAAGTATTCAGGGTTGATTTCCTTGAGGGTTGACCGGTTTGATCTCCTTGCAGTCCAAGTCATGTATGGATGTGAGGGTTGGTACCCAGAGCAGCTCCCCGTGTTAGTCACGGGGCTGGGCTGGGCCTGCCATCGGGAATCTGCTTGTCTTATCCCCACACCTGCTCCTGAGGCCTGTCCACACACCTTCTTTCATCCCCTCCAAGGAGGGAGTGTTCTCACCTTCTCACTGTCCTGACATCGGTGGGGTCTGGGAGCCACATATTCATTGCGTGTCGGAGTTTCTCAGGCGGTGTTCCCAGCGAGACATGAAATCTGCCGTGTTTACATCTGACAGAGCCTTCATGGCGTTTTACACCGTTTTTCAGGGTTCCCTGGTGTATGGAAGCTGCTGATGCCCCAGGCCCCATGGCTGGACGCCCACCACCCTCCTTTGTAGAAAGCGTGCCGTTTGCCCCTGCTATGGGACAGCCCTTCTGAGAGCTCCGTGTGCAAAGGCTCAGTCCAGCGGGCATTCTTGAGTCAGGGGTGCGTCTCTGAGGCCACGTCTGAGGCAAGGCCCCTCCCTTGAAGAGCCTGCCCTCACGAGGCAGGAGCGGTGTCCACCCAGGGTGCCCCGACCCTCCCCAGACACTGTCCTTGGCTCCAGCCAGTGGCGTCTCCTGGTCGTCCGGGCGTCTGGCGAGCCCGAGCTGCCGACTCTTCAGTGGGTTCATGGTCTGTGGATTCAGGGCTCTGGTTTCTGATCAGCGATGAAGCCTCAGGGAGGAAAGGCTCTTTGCACCGAGCTTCCGGGTGCAGGCCCTGATGGTGCTTGTCTTGAGGGAAGGGGCTCCCACTTGCCCGTGTCCCTCGGGGTTGTGCAGAGAGCGTCTGTCACGCGCTCTGGGAGGGGCTAGCCCTCTGGGTGCAGCCTGGCCATGCCCTCAAAGCTCTCGAAGGGTCGTTGCTCCAAGAAGTGGTAACTCACAGTGTATCTATGGGTGGGAATGATCAGTGGGCTTCCCGATAAAGAATCGCCTGCAATGGCGAGACCTGGCATCGATCCCTGGGTGGGGAAGAGCCCTTGGAGGAGGGCATTACCCCACTCCAGTGTTCTTGCCTGGAGAATCCCATGGACAGAGGCGCCTGGCAGGCTACAGTCCATGGGGTCACGAAGCATTGGACACGACTGACCGACTAAGCACAGCACCCACAGCATGGTCGGTGCCCCCCACCCCCCCGAAAAGTAACCATCATTGAAACTGCACAGGGTAAACCTCGTTATTCAGTAAAGCAGGTGGAACTGAGATCTGGAGAAAGAAAAACTGAACCTCAGGAGAGCAGGAAGGTGACCCAAGAGCCGGGAGACCTGACCGGGGAATCAGCCTCCAGGGTGACAGCAGGGAGCAGGGAGGACAACTTGAGCAGAAGACTGGAAGCGGAGACAAACAAAAGCCCCAAAGCAAACACGGATCTCGAGAAACGGTTCCAGGAGTTAATGGAAGCGGCGGAGCTTGTGCCAGACGGGGCCTGGGTCCCCTCCACGGGGGTTCAGGTGCGCGTGGGCGGAGCCTGGCCAGGGGGCGTGGCTCCTGGCTGCGCTGGGCGACCCGGGCGGGATGGAGGGGCTGGGTGGGCGCCTCCGGGCGGCCTGACCTTCCTGTGAGGAGTCGCAGAGCGGGTTGGGGTGGGTGGGGGCTTCCTCTTTCCTCAGCCCTCTCTCTCTGCGCAGCGTTTCGGAGCCTCTGCTCGCAGATGCCCAGGAGGGTCAGAGAGGGGGTGGTGGGCGCAGCTGGGTTGGGGCCCTCCTGTGGTCTGCTCCCCGCCCCCCCCTGCCCTCGCCCTCT
>NW_011476888.1:16656-17474 GCF_000754665.1 Bison bison bison | reverse complement strand
CCGGCTTGTGCTGTGGCCTCTTTGCCCCAACTCTGGCTTCCACGAGGCCTCCCCGGCTGCTCGAGGGCAATGGTGACCGAAGGCCGTCAGGAGGGGCTGTCTCAGGACTGAGCCGTGAGGAGGTGGGGGTGCTAGGGCTCTGCACTAGTCAGGGTGGGGGCACTCTGGGGGTGCACCTTGCCCCCTCCAGGCTCTGGTGGCTGCAGTGACAGGCGGCCTCCGGGGCCCAGCGGCCACCCTTCCACACTCCTCACCCGCCGGTTTATGCATGCTGATTCCGCCTGCTGTCTCTCCCTGGCCTGTCCCGGGCGGCTCAGGCGTGGTCTGACCTTGTTTCCTAAAGAGTGAGGTGCTGCTGGCCACGTGGTCCTCCACACTGGCCGGGGCAGGGACTGGACACGGGAGACGTGGCCAGCCGCAGCTGTGTGTCCACGGGAGCCCGCGGTCGGCCAGCCGGCCCCCTTGGTGCCCTCCTGGCCAGTTTTCTCCCAGGCAGCCCAGCTCTGGGGCGGGAAGCGGGGTGGGTGGCTGTGGCAGACCCTCGAGCAGTGAAAGGAGCCTTGCTGTGCCTGCCTGAGCGTGGGGCAGGGGAAGGGGCCTGGGGCACACCCCCGCTGAGCCCTGGCCAGGGCGGAGAGGGGATTCTAGTCCTTTTGTGGGGTTTGCACCTCCAGACACTGGCGTTCCCCGACCCTAGTTCTCTTCAGAGGAGCCTGGGCCACCTCTGGACGCCGGGCCACTCGGTGGAGAGCCAGACTTCCCATGAGAGGACTGCATTTTCCCTCCGCTGCCCTTGGCTCCTTGTCACAGGCTGGCGC
>NW_011476888.1:9467-16556 GCF_000754665.1 Bison bison bison | reverse complement strand
GTGTGTTCCACTCTCCGGTCGTGGGCCCAGCGTGCCTGTGCTGAGAAGGATGGGCCACTGAGGCGTGACTGCTGCGGGGAGCAGGTAGGTTAGGGATGTCTGCCAGGCCGTGGGGCGTGCAGGGGGACACGCTCTGCTGATCTGCCTTCCCTGGTGCAAGGGAAGGTATCCGGGGTACCCGGCCGTGTGACAGCCCCCTCCCGAGTGCCTGCCTCCTGCTTCTCCCTCTCCAGGTTCCTCCAAGGCCAGCCGGACTCCGCCCTCAGACCGCCTCCCCCCTCCACGTGCCCGGCTCCCCTCCCACCCTGTTAGTGCTGGCGCTGTTGAGGGGAGCTTTCATCCCCTGGGGTCATGTGGGAGCCTGTGTTCCCAAGAGAGCCATCGCTACCCTGCGATATCCCAGGATATGGGCCTCTCCTCTCTGAGTCTCTTCTCCCTGGGTCGGGCACTGCTTTGGTAAACAGAGGGTGTTGTGGAAGTCTCAGGGCCTGGGCGGGCAGAACGTCCCACATGAACCGTCTGCAGAGAGGAGAGAACCTCGCCCTCATTTCGGGCACCTCCCTTTTCTGTGTGGCTGGCATTAGCTGAGTCCCAGTGAAGAGGAAACGTGATGCCCTCAGCTCACTGCCACCCCCCCCTCCCATCGGCAGATAGGTGCTGGATTTCCTGGCCGAGGGAGCCCTTGGCAGAGCTGCCCAATGGAGGCTGGGTTGGGGTGAAGCCTTGTGGCGCGATTCTCTGATTGGAGGTCCCTCGGGTTAGCACTCAGGGCGAGTCTGTGGGTCAGCGGCCCCTGGGCCCTTGTCCAGACTGGAGGGCACTTCGGGGGCGACAGGGGAGTAAGGCTGCAGTCTCTCGTGGTTTCAAATTTAAACTGTGAGATGCTGGAAGTTCCCGCAGATCTGCTCAGCTCTGGCCTGGGAGGGGTGGCCTTGACAGCACCCAGCACCCCCGCCCTTGCCCCACGATGCAGGCGCTATGATCCTAGAGCCAGAGCTGTAACAAAGTGCTGGACGGATGGCACACCTCTGTGGGGCGGGGCTGCCAACCGGGTTTAATCCTCTGATTCTTCCCAGCAACCGCGGAGCAGAGAGGGCAACAGCCCGGCGACCAGACCAGGGCAAAGGAGGCGCCTCCCACGAGGGCCTCGAGGTGGCCGCCCTGCCCTGAGCGCTCCCGGGCCTTCCTGTGCCCAGGCACCCCTAATGGAGCCCCCCAGACTGGGAGCTTACACAACAGAGTTTTTTCTCTCCGGAGGGAGGTCAGAAATTGAGGTGTGGGCAGGACAGGGCTCCCTCTGGAGGCTCCAGGGGAGGGTCCCTCCCGCCTCTCCCAGCTTCTGGTGGCCCAGCTGCCCCCGGCTCGCCTCTGCCTCCGTCTTCATGTGGCTTCTCTCCTGCATGTGTCTGCTTTGGTTTTGCTTTTTGGTCGCTTCACCTGTCCGGCTCTTTTGTGACCCCAGGGACAGTAGCCCTCCAGGCTCCTCTGTCTGTGGGATTCTCCAGGCAGGAACACTGGTGTGGGGTGCCATTTCCTCCTCCAGGGGATCTTCCCGACCCAGGGATCAAACCCACTTTCCTCTCTCTGAAGACGACACTGCTCACTGGGTGAGGGGTCCACCCTGAGCCAGGGTGATTCTGTCTCGACGTCTTTACCTGATTCCAAATACGGTCACGTTCTGAGGGTCTGGGGTGAGGACGTGGCCGGCTCTGCTGTTCTGGGGGAGGGAGCACACTTTGGCCCCCTGCTTTGCTCTCTGCTTCCTCTTTCTCCTGTCCAGGCGTTGGCTGGTATCTGGGCTCCTGGTGGATTGGAGTGTAGGGTTTGGGCCTTGCTGAACGACTGGCTTGGGACTGTGGGCAAGGTGCATGTTGAGGTGTGGGTGCCCCCAGGAGGGCAGGGGGCTGGCTGGCGGGGCCACGTGCAGGTTGGCCAGGCGGAGATGGGTCGGCAGGAGGTCGAGGGGGTGGACGTGGGGCTCGTGGGCTGGTGGGGCCCCTGTGGTCTGCAGCTGGTCGCTGGCGGCTCGAGTTCTCACCCCCTGAGCCGCTTGGCTGACTTCTCACTTCCCTAGGTTGCCCCCGCCCCCTCCTCCCAGAAATAGCACTGGAGTGGGTGGGGGTGGGGCGGGTCGGCAGGTGGGCGGGCAGCTCGCTGACCGGACCCAGGAGCTTTGGTTTCATGTCTGACTAAGGGGCTCTCGTCCATGGTGGGTGGGGAAAGGCGTTCACTTCCCTGCTTGGGGCACCTGTGCCTGCACAGAGGTGGGCCTGACTGGCGTTTGAATGATGGACGAACGGGTGGATAGACAGACGGATGGGTGGATGGGTGGGTGGATAGGTGGATGGATAGACAGACGGATGGGTGGTTGGATGGACAGATGGGTGGATGGATGGACAGACAGATGGGTGGATGGATGGGCAGACAGATGGGTGGATGGATGGACAGACAGATAGGTGGATGGGTGGACAGATGGATGGATGGATGGATGGAAAGACAGATGGGTGGATGGGTGGGTGGACAGACAGATGGATGGGTGGTTGGATGGACAGACAGACGGATGGATGGTGGTTGGATGGACAGACAGATGGGTGGATGGGTGGACAGACGGATGGATGGATGGACATATAGATGGGTGGATGGGTGGGTGGACAGATGTATGGATGGGTGGTTGGATGGACAGACAGACAGATGGGTGGATGGGTGGATAGGTGGATGGATAGACAGATAGATGGATGGGTAGTTGGATGGACAGACAGATGGGTGGATGGGTGGACAGACGGATGGATGAATGGACAGATGGATGGATGGGTGGATGGGTGGACAGACGGATGGATGGAGGGATGGACAGACTGATGGATGGATGGATGGATGGATGGACAGACAGATGGATGGATGGGTGGGTGGACAGACAGATGGATGGGTGGTTGGATGGACAGACAGATGGATGGATGGGTGGATGGATGGATGCACAGACAGACGGACGGGTGGGTGGACGGATGACTGAAGGTGGGTGACGGATGCCCAGGGCTTTCTGAGGTCCTCCTTGGCACCACCATTTCCGCTTGGTGGAGCCCGTCTGGACTGAGGCCGTGGGCTATGACAGTCCTGCATGGTGGCCTCCCCGCCTCGGGCCTCTACTGGAGGTAGAGCCTTTGGTCCCAAGAGAGAATCTCTTTGGAGGAACAGAGCCATTTGCTGCCCTGCAGATATAATAGTGAAACTCTGGAAACACCCAGACTGCCCCTGGGAGAGGGGTGGACAGTCATGGGACATGGAGGAGCGGCCGGCCTGGGGGATACTGCAAGCCCCCAGCACCTAAGCTGGCCACTCATGCTGTGAGCGAGCAGGTGTCAGGGGTCGGAGTTGCCAGTTATTCCCAGCAGGCTTTTTTTTTTTAAAGCAGAAGTCAAGGAGCTGGGCAGAAAAAGGCCCTGAGTGGTTAGTGGTGCTTTAGGCTTGAGAGTTGGACATCCTATAGGATTTTGCTTTATTTCAATCCCCAAATCGACCAGAATGGTGCCCCCAGACATCTGTTAAAACTGCACAGGACCTGCTGGCAGCTGGCGAGGGGGCAGACCCCTCAGTACCAGTCTGGGCCTCAGTTTCCCCACCTGGCCAAGTCGGGATGGTTATTCCCGCCCGGGAGCACCTCAAGTGGCGAAGGTTTCAGAGAAGGGAAAGGCCAGGGGGACTGGCTGCAGCTTGAGCCCCAGTGGACTCCAGGCCCAGGGCACCTGGGCGGGGGAGCCGAGTGTCCTCCCACACATCCTGGGCAGGTGGCGCCCTGCAGGCTGTCAGCTTCTCTGCCTGCAAACGGCCCGGGCCTCCCTGGACAGGCTGTGTCCTCAGGCCCGGGTGCCGCCTCCCTCCCCCGCTTGGCTCCCACCCGGGTAGGGGCGGGGGTGAGTCTGCAGCTGCGAACATTCCTGACCCCTGTTCGGGGGAGAGAGCCCAGCTGCTGGCCTGGCAAACAATGGAGCCCCCCCCCGCCCCCACTCCAGTGCCCTGGGCCTGGCGCTGGTGTGGCTGGAATTTCCAGAAAGTGCAGTCTCTGAGTTGACATCCGGGCTCTCTGGCTGTCAGAAGGTGTTGTCCTGAGTAGCTTGCCGCACCGGTTCCCGGGCTGTGTGTTCAGTCCGTTCACGGGATCCACTGCTCCAGGCTTCACCCAAAGTGGAGGAATCTTCATAAGGTGTCTTGAAAGTAACGCCTACTGCTTGGAAAAACAGAAACACCTTAGAAAAACACAGCTCCCTGGACCCCTGCCCCCCACAGGCCTGTGTCTCTGTTGCTTTGAGGCCCTCAGACCCGCTGTGTCCGTCCATCTGGATGCTTAGTCAGTCGTGTCTGACTCTGTGCAACTCCATGGACTGTAGCCCTCCAGGCTCCTCTGTCCATGGGATTCTCCAGGCCAGATTACTGGAGTGGGTTGCCGTTTCCTTCTGCAGGGGTTCTTCCCTACCCAGGGATCAAACCCAGGTCTTCTGCATTGCAGGCAGATTCTTTACCATCTGAGCCACCATCACTGAGGCTATTTTTGCTTTTCCTCCCAGGAGAGCCAGAGACCCTCCTATGAGGCCAGGAGTTTGGGGTGGAGGGCATGGCGTGGCGGGTGGGGGCCGGGAAATGCTGAGGGGCTGGTGGGTGGCCCAGGGGGAATCTCGTGGTCTTGGTGGGGGGCCCCACCGAGGGGAGACCTTGGACATCATCCAGGTTCTGAAGTTTTCAAAGCAGGTTTTTGTTGTTCCAGCCGTGGTAAGATACACACAGCTGCGTCTGCCATCTTGACCATCTTTTAGTACGCTCACACCGTCCACCCCGAAGCTCTCTTTATCTTCTGAAACCGAAACTCGACCCCTAATCAGCTTCCTGTTCCCTCCCCCACCTCCAGAACCACCGCGCCTTGTGACCCGGACGACTCTAGGGACCCCGTCCGTACACGCGGGACCCTACGGCGTTGGTCTTTGATGACTGGCTTGCTTCCCTGGGCGTGACGCCCTCCAGGTTCAGCCTGTGTCGTGTGTCAGACGTAATATCCCGTTGTAAGAATAGACCGTGTGTTTATTGATTTGTCTTTGTTTTCTCTTTCTATGTATATATACATACCCCAGAGAGAGAGAGAGAGAGAGAGAGAGAGAGAGATGGGGACCATTTTTAAACTCTTTGCTGAATTTGTTACAGTACTGCTTTTGTTTTGGTTTTTGGCTCTGAGGCATATGGAATCTTACCTCCCCGACCAGGGATCGAACCCTCGGCTCCTGCCTTGGAAGCTGAAGTGTTAACCACGGGACCGCCAGGGAAGTCCCCGTCCATTTATCTGTGGATGGGTGGGTGGTCTCCATGACTTCTGGCTGCTGTGAACACCACGGCTGTGAACACGGGCATGCCGGCAGCTCTGAGAGACCCTCCTTTCAGCTCGTCTGCGTGTGCAGAGCAGAGTCCCTGGCTCGTGTGGTAACTTTATTTTCTCTTGTCTGCGGCCTGCTCTGCTGTCCCAGTGCCGGGCGCCTTCCCGCCAGCAGCACCCAAGGTCCAGGCTGTCCGCGTCCTCACCAACACGTCATTTCCCGTTTGGTGATGGTTTTGCCCTAAGGGGTGTGAGCTGGTACCTTGTTCACACCAGTGCTGATGTGCTGTTTGAAGGGCGTCCCCTGTGCTGGGGAGGCCCGAGGCCTGGAGAGAAGGGGGCACCTGGCCCAGGTGTGGGGGCCTGGGGTCTTACCTGGGGTTCTCCATGGGGGGCACGGCTCCCCGTCGGCCCCTGGCACCTGGGCTGTGTGTGACGCATGCTTCTTTGGGGGCATGAGGGGTGAACTTTGGAGCGAGTGAAGGGTTGTGTGGGGGCTCCTCACAGGCTGGAGAAGCAGGGCCTCGGCATCTCTCCCCGTGGGTCCCGGAGGCCGCCTCTCCCTTGCAGACGGAGCCTGGGAGGCATCCAGCCTCTGCACTCCGGGTCTGGCCGTTTCGCCTCCTGTGGGGTCTGCTGGGGCAGCTGGAAGGGGAGGTGCCTTCTTTCCCTGACAAGCGTTTATGGCTCACAGCCGGCAGTGTAATGAAAATAAAGTCCCATTCAAAACAGGAAAAATGTGTGTACATCTTATCCTCCACCTGCCTGGGCTTCAGACACATTTCTCTCGGTGCGTGTCCACCTGCAGACGTTGATGTGCCTGGCTTCGTTAATTGCCACACAGACACATCGCCCACCGGCAGCCCCTCCCACATAAGCGGCAGCCCCTCCCACATAAGCGCCCGCCCCATGGGCCCAGGGCAGCGCTGCCCACAAGGCCGGTGTGGGGGGAGGAGAGCTGGGGGGCCGGGAAGCCCCCAGCTGGAGGGGGAACAGTCCCCGTCCCCCCGAAGCCTTCCTAGGGGCCGGGAAGCCCCCAGCTGGAGGGGTAACAGTCCCCATCCCCTCAAAGCCTTCTCAGGGGCTGGGAAGCCCCCAGCTGGAGGGGGAACAGTCCCTGTCTCCCCGAAGCCTTCTCAGAGTCTGGGAAGCCCCCAGCTGGGTGGAGAACAGTCCCCGTCCCCCCAAAGTCTTCCCAGGGGCCCAGAAGCCCCCATCTGGAGGAGAAACAGTCCCCGTCCCCCTGAAGCCTTCCCAGGGGCCCGGAAGCCCCCAGCTGGAGGGGGAACAGTCCCCGTCCCCCCGAAGCCTTCCTAGGGGCCGGGAAGCCCCCAGCTGGAGGGGGAACAGTCCCCGTCCCCCCCAAGCCTTCCCAGGGGCCTGGAAGCCCCCAGCTGGAGGGGGAACAGTCCCCGTCCCCCTGAAGCCTTCCCAGGAATTGTGTGTGTATTGCTCAGGTGTTGCTGAGCACCCACTATGGGCCGCTACTGCCCTGGACATTTGGGGCCCTTTCCAGCCTCTTGGGGAGGAATGCCGCTGGGAACTTCCTGTAGCGTCTGTGGACAGCAGAGCAGCAGGAGGGCGGTGCCTGGACGCTGCTCCCCAGGGCTGTGCCGGCCGGCCTGCACTGACCCCCCAGCCCCGCACGGCGGCAGAACTAACTCAGCGGGCTCACCGGTGTGGGTGGGCACAGGCCCCCAGCAGGTGGCCTGTGAACAGACGGACTGACATGCTGCTTC
>NW_011476888.1:4192-9367 GCF_000754665.1 Bison bison bison | reverse complement strand
GCTGCTTCCCGGAGCCAGGGGACGATAGCTGGGCGTGACGTTTATCTCCTCTTCGCACCGTGGCGTGCGCTGACCGCGAGTGAGGGCCCCGAGCTTGTGGGGTGCTGTCCCGAGGGCGGCCCCCGCGGCGTTTGTGGCCCTTCTGAGGAGGGTGTGTGGCCCTGGTGCTCGTGGGGTGCCTTCCAAGCGCTGCACATGATGTCCTGGTTTTCCACACGTGGAGGCCACGTACCCCTCAGGTAGTGGGTGGGGTTTGAGGGGGTCTCCGCTGCCTCCGGCTGCTGCCTCCAGCCCCTGGGTGAGCAGGCAGGTGGCTTTCACAGAGCGGGCTTCTTCGCTGGGCGTGGGGAACCACAGACCTGTTTTGGGGTGCTCGAGCTGGCCACCTTCCCAAAGAGACTTGGAGGCAGCCATTGGACAGTCACGTCTGGAGGCCTGAGACGTGATCAGCCTAGAGCTGGGGTCGTACGGGGTGGGGGGAGTTCCTATGAACGGTGTGGTGGGGTGGGGTTAGAGGTTTGAACCCAGATCTCTCCGCCTGAAAGCGGGCTGGGCCTGCCAGGTCCAGAGTCCAGGGACTCTCAGCCGGGTGGGGCCGTCCAGGAACCGGTGAGGAGCATGAATGTTCAGGACCTGGGAAGACAGATGGGAGAAAGCGGAGTTTTTGCCTCTGTTTCTCATCGAAGCCTGCTTCACCCGTCCGTCCGTCCGTCTGTCCATCCCACAGAGCTCAGCTGAAGGCCTGCGGGAATGGCGCCACCCGTGGTGTTGAGGTCACAGGGGCAGGCGGTTCGGGGCGTAAGGGCGCCTGCCACCCCTGTGCCTCGGTAGCAGCAGTTCCTTCTCTCCTGGTTCTGGAGGCCAGACGTCTAAAGTCACGAGTGGTGGGGCCTTGCTGCGGGCCCCGCCCCCGGCAAACCCCTTGCTCCAGAGGCTCTTGAGCTCCCGGAGGCCCAGGTGTCACCGGCTGTGGCCCCCTCAGTCCTGACTCTGCTCCATCCTGCCTTGGTCTCTCTCAGCTCCCTGGATCGCTCCTCTCTCTGCCTCTTACAAGCACACAAGTCGTTGGATGTAGGGCCCCCCTGGTCCAGGATGGTCTCAGGAGCCTTACTTACATCTATGAAGACCCTTTTTCAAATAAGGTCACTTCTCAGGCTCTGGGGATCAGGGCATGGGCATGTTTTCTGGAGACCACCTTTCAAGTGTTACTCGCTCAGTCGTGCCCGACTCTTTGCAACCCCATGGACCGCAGCCCACCAGGCTCCTCTGTCTGTGGGATTTCAAGTGCTGCACTTGGCAAACAGATTCCTCAAGCTTCAGCCTCCTTCTCTGTAAGAAGAGAAGTTAGTTAGTATCCGCAGAGCTGACGTGCCTCTGGAGTCCTGCTCGGGAAGAGGAGCTTGGAGGCGCACGGGGAGGGGTGCTCTGATGCTGACCCTGAGACCACTTTCAGGAAGGAAGACGAGACGGAGGAGTTGAAGTGGCAGAGACAAGGGACGATTTCGCAGAGCTGGTGGGCCAGCGCTGAGGGTCTGGCGTGGGGCCGCAGGAGGGAGAGGAGGGGCGTCGGGTGCTGGGCTGGGGGGCACCGCCTCAGACAGCCGTCCAGCTAATCTCTCTGAGCCACACCGCCTGTGCAGTGGGAGGGTGGGATTGAGCCTTTGGGCGTGCAGAAGCCGGCTCAGTGAAGAAGATGGTCGTGGAGGAACACGAGAAAAGCAATTTCCTGCCAGCTTTGTAGAAAAACCTTTGGTTTGACCCTGACCTTGAAGTCTTGATAAGGCGGACTAATTTTTATCCCTCCGGCTCAAACAGGCCATTAGCTGGAGAGGCGGATCTTTTGAGGACTGCTGGGAACAATTTCCAGCCAGGTATCAGGCGGAAATCATAGATGGCTTCCTTGGGCAGCCGTGGGCTCAGAGGAGTTCCTGCTGCTCTCTGGTCTGTGATCCCTGAGCTCAGGGCAGGGCGGGAGTGCAGTGGGTGTCTATTAAGAGTCCGCTGACCGTGGGCAGAGTTAAGGATGAGCTCCCCCACTACCCCGCTGTGCTCTGCTCAGCCTTCCGAAACATCGCTTTCCTGGGGCTGTTTTTCTTGGTGAGTCTCCCCTCCTGTGTTGATGGGGAAGAACTCTGGGATCAGAATGAGGTGGGGGGGGGCACTTCGCAGCTGCCACCAGCTTGGCACAGCCCCTCCTGCTGGAGCCTGACCTCCAGCCTTTCAGAACCTGCTTCCCATGGCTCAGCCGAGCACCTCTGCATTCTCACTGGGAAACCCCCTCCCCATTTCACGATGCCGACTGTCTAGGGTGTGGTGAGCGGGTGGCCCCACACCCCTGTGGCCCACAGTGGAAGGCTGACTGCGTGGAGTGAGTGAGCAGCTGAGCACAGAAGGGCCCAGAGCCCCAGAGGGACCTGCGTGCCCAGCTCTGCCTTCTGGGCCGTAGCAGCAGGGAGTGGCTGAGTGAGAGGCTGAGGCCCACGCCCAGTGCTCCCGGAAGTGGCCAGAGGGCCCTGGAAACCAGTCAGGGCATCCCTGTGGGACAAGGGGCTGGAGTCTGGGGTTTAGGAAGCTTGCTGAGGCCGGACTTGAGGTCTGCCTTAGAGAGACCCCCTCTTTCAGCACCAAGGAGGCCAGGTTTGGAATCACGTCTCGGTGGTCGTGGTGGGAAGACGGTGTCCCGGGGGGAGAGGAGGCGCAGGTGCACTGGGGAGGTCTTCCTCCCAGAGAGCAGGGGTCAGGCGGAGAGGCGCTGCCCACGGAGATCAGTGCAGCTCGGCCCCTGACGGCTTGGGAAGCCAGGGATGTGGGACTGGACAGCCTTGTTCCAATCCCGGATCCTTTGAGCCTGGTTCCCCATCTGTCGGGTGGGTGACGTGGTCCCTCCCTGCTCGAGGTGGTGTTGGGCATAGCAAGCTATGGACTCGATTCAGCTGGAACCCAGAGGCCCGAGGACGGTACTGGAGGCTGCAGGGGTCAGTGTTCACAGCCAACCCCACGTTCCACCTGCCTGTGTGTTTTGGGAGAGATGCTTCTGGAAGGCAGGGTTGCCACCCACGCAGCTGGAGCTGTCTGTGGGGGCCCCGGGCTTCCCTGGTGGCTCAGACCATAAAGAATCCGCCTGCAGTGCAGGAGACCTGCGTTTGATCCCTGGGTCGGGAAGAGCCCTTGGAGGAGGGCATGGCGACCCACTCCAGTATTCTTGCCTGGAGATTTCCATGGACAGAGGAGCCTCGAGGGCTACCGTCCATGGGGTTGGAAAGAGTCTGACACAACTGAGTGACTAACACTTTCACTTTTTGCTTTTTCAGACCCTCTAAAGCCATCGTGGAGTCCTAGCTGCCTGGGGGAAAGCTGGGCCTTTTCCGAGCTGTCAGTCAATGGCCGGCAAACATCCATCCATCCATCCAACCATCCATCCATCCACCCATCCACCCACCCACCCACCAGATCTGAACCCCAGCCTGGGGTCCTTGCCCAGGGTGTTTGGGACCGAGGGTGAGGGGAGGGTCTCGGCCCCTGCCCCCACAGAGCATCTGGCTGGCTTGTCACCTGCAGGCCCCCTGGTGATTTACCCCAAGGGCTCCAAATTTGAAAGAGTCATGCCAGCGAGCCGCACCTATTGAATAGTAATGAAGTAATTTAAAATGGTTTTTTGGAGTGAGCGTGGCATAAATAAAACAGGAAATTAATTCATTTTCCCATATTTTATTGATCAAAGACCTCGTCGTCAGCAGCCCGTCGGGGGGTCTGGTGGGCAGGCCCAGCGGCCTGGCCCCGGCGGGCAGTGAGGCTCCGGTGGCTGAAAGCGACCGGTCGTCGTGAAGCGCAGCTCCAGGGCCACTTGTTGAGTAGGTCACAGGACTCAGGGCCGTGTGGCGGCCAGGAGCGTGAGCTTCAGATGTGGAGGCCCCGCGGCACAGAAAGGTGCGGCCCAGCATGCAGAGCGCGTGTTCTCGCGAGAGCCAGGGAGCTGGCGCGCCGGGTCCGTCTCCGGCTCTGGTGTCCAGCGGGCAGCGAGGAGGGGTGGCTTTCACCTCCCCGTCGTCCCGGTGGTTTGGCTGTGAGCACGCAGCCTCAGTGGCATCGTCGCCTGGAGGCCTTGGCCGGCCTGCCATCTGCTTCCCCCAGGCAGGCGTTGACTCGAGTGAGGCTGCTAACGAGAGCCGGCGGGGGTGCCGGTGAAGGCCAGGGCCGCCCGGGATGTGGCCACTCGGCAGCTCTGTATGGCTGACCAGGAGGGATTGTTCCCTGTGTGCAGATCACAGGCCCTGGAGGGGCCGTGGGGGCCCGGCTCCCTCCTCGCAGGGCGTGGGGGCCCAGCGACGCTCCCGGCTCAGGGACTTAGGGGCCTCCCCGGGCAGGTGGCCCTCCCAAGTCACGGTTTCTGTGAGTGGATCCTGCTTGTCAAGCCCAAAGGCTGGGCTCCTACCCTCTGAGTCTCCCCATCATCCCCGCCAGACTTAATTTTCCTGCAAGTATTATTTTCAGGATGGGGGGACACGTGTATACCTGTGGCTGATTCATGTTGGTGTGTGGCAAACACCATCAGAATATTGTAAAGTAATTATCTTCCAATTAAAATAAATAAATAGAAAGAAAAAACTTGTCTCCCTGCTCAGAAACCTATAAACTGTGAAGGTTGCTTACAGGTCCAGCAGTCTGGCCTTGAGGTTAACGTGGCCCCGACCTGTTCCCGGCTCTGTCCCGTCCTCGCGAGTGACCTTGAGCAAATAGGCAGCCTCTTGGGACCTCCATCTCTTCACCGGTAAATTAGGACTCACTCTAATGACTGTGAGGCTGTGAGCAGCCTATCCCTGAGCCCGGAGCTGGCACCATGGAAACCCTTGCTACATGGGAGCTTTGGAGAGTCTCAGGAGCCAATGTGAGGTGCCCGGGGCCCCCGGACCCTAGACTGTAGCAGTCGATTTAACGAGCGCACGCGGTTGGGGGCAGGGGATGCCAGGTCTTCTCGGAGCAGTGAGTCGCGTCCCAGTGCCCGGGGCGAGGCGCCTCCCTCACGGCCCAGCGCGGCTCCCCGGGGGCTCCCAGGGCAGGGCAGCCAGCCAGGCCGGGCACTTTGGCCCTGGGCTCGGCCTTGGGCAGGGCCTGAAGTCATCATGCCTTTTATACCCTGTGGGGCAGGAGCTTGGACGCCCACCTGTGGTCTGAGCC
>NW_011476888.1:0-2190 GCF_000754665.1 Bison bison bison | reverse complement strand
TCTCTGGGGTGGGTTGGGGGTGAAGCAGCTGAAGGCAGGGTCCTGGGTGTCTGCGATCTGATGGCGGAACGGGCTCTCTCGGGGTCGGGGTGTGAGCCTCGGTCCCAGGCCTCCCCCAGCTCCCGGGGCTTCCTCGGCTCCCAGAGCGCCTGCTCAGCCGCTGCCTCCGCCGTCACACAGCCTCCTCCCTGTGTTGGTTTCTCTGTGACTCTGTTTTGTGAATTACATTTTTTTTTTTATCGTGGTAAAATACACAAACCTTAAAATTGCCATTTTAACCGTTGTTCAGCATACAATTCAGTGGCATCGAGTGTGTTCACGGTGCTGTGTGATCATCACCGCCAGTATTTCCGGGACTTGTTCTTCTTCCCAGACTGGAGCTCTGTCCCCACTGGACACTCAGTGCCCGCCCCAGCCCGGCCCCCAGCCCGCCTCCTGTGTCTGTGGACTCTGGTCCTGGGCCCGCGTGTGAGTGACCCCTGCAGGCCTGTCTTTCTGTGTCTGTGTTCCTCAGAAAGGTCAGGTGAGGGAAGACAAAGACGCGGCTGTTCCGGGGCCACGTGTTCAAACCAGTAGCTGTAGCCAGTTTTGCAAGTAAATTTAAATTCATTAGAATAAAGTGAAATTACAAGTGCGCTTGTTTGGTTGGACTGGCCGCATCTCCAGAGCTCGGCAGGCAGGCGTGCCTGATGCCGCTCCACTGCACTGGGCTCGCAGGGCGTTTCCATCCTTCCAGAAAGTTCTGGTGGAGGATGCTCTTCCAGGTTCGTGGAGACAGAAGGGACTTGACTGAAGTCGCCTGTGGTCCAGGATTGAACTCTGGGCCAGGACTGCTTTCTCTCAGGACGTCTTGGTTGTCCTTTATCTGGTAAAGAAATGCTGAGCGCTGTCTGGAGATGAGGCAACGTGGGACCTGTGGTCATGTGTTCATTTCCTGACTTTGACATTGGAGCTGCGACTGCGGGGCGGGGGGTGTCCTCGTTCTCAGGAACTACATACGCGGGGCGGGCGCATCTGCAGTGTGCTCTCATGTGTTCAGAAGAAGTGTGCACACACAGACACACGCAGAGATGCAGAGATGCACACTGACGCACACAGATACACACACCCACAGATACACACACAGAAATATACAGATACACACACAGATACACGCCCAGATACACACACCCACAGATAACACACACAGACACACGCAGAGATGCAGAGATGCACACTGATGCACACAGATACACACACACAGACAGACGCTGACGCACACAGATAAGCACATAGATGCGTGTACACACGCAGACCCACACACCCGGTTCCCCCCTCCACAGGCAGGGGATAATTAACAGACCACGGGCACTAAGCTGGTGTTGTCTCTGACCAGTGACCAGCCCAGCGGAGGGACGAAGGGCCCCGCGTGGAGGCTGCTCTGGGGCCGGGGTGATGCCCGCTGGGGGTGGGTGCGCAGGAAGATCCACGTCTGCTGGGCTCCACGTGTCCCCTGGGAGTCCTGCGTGCAGCTTGGTTGCGCTGTGCCTGCCGTGGCTCCTGATTCCGGCCTGGCCTTCCTCTGTCCGTTGGTTGAAGCTTCTGGTGAGCAGTCCCAGCGTCTCTGCAGGTCTCTTGAAGCTGAGCTGTTGGGCCCTTGAAAGTGAAGGTCGCTCAGTCGTGTATGACTGTTTTCAACCCCACGGACTACATGCAGTCCATGGAATTCTCCAGGCCAGAACACTGGAGTGGGTGGCCGTTCCCTTCTCCAGGGGATCTTCTCAACCCAGGGATCGAACCCAGGGCTCCCGCATTGCAGGCGGATTCTTTACCAGCTGAGCTCTGTCCCTTAGAGGGGTTATGATGGGGATGATGGGTCTGAAACCCTGGCTTGGTGTTCAGCTGTGTGCACCGTGGTCCTGACCTTGTGGGCACCACGCCAAGGTGGACTGGTGGGGAGCTGGTGGCTCCCACGTACCTAATGCCCGCTCTGTGCCATTGGGGCAGGTCATTAACTCCACCAGGCATGTCCTGCTAGGGAATCAGGCCTCAGGAGCCCTGGTCCAGCTGCAGGTACTGGACAGGATCTGAACCCAGGGCCCTGTGACTCTGAGGTCTGTGTTCCAGGCCGCCTCGTCCGCCGCCCCCATCTTTCCCGGCTCCTTCTCCACGGGGACTGGAAGCCAGTGACCCTGTTCAGCTGCCCACCCC
>NW_011476887.1:5611-7166 GCF_000754665.1 Bison bison bison | reverse complement strand
CCCGTCGTAACTCGAGAATCCCGCCACAACTCGAGAAAAACCACGTGGTTCCCCCGTCATCGCAAGATGAAGACCTTTCCCACTACAGCGTCTCAGGAGAAGTCCCACGTTAAGAATTGGAAGTCGAAAGGGTACTTGGCACCCTTGATGCGACCAACAAAGTTCCCCGACATCCCGGTCTCCCTCGAGAGGAACACCGATGTTTTCCGGCACCACTTACTCTGAGCCCCTTCTACCCTCCTGATCTTGACAGGAGGGTCGACTCCCCTGCTTTGTCTGGAAGAGGTTCCCGACCTTCCGGTCATACCTCAGGATGAGGCCGGTCTCAGGACGGCATTCCAGACGTGGCCTCGTGGGTGCTTCCACTTTGGGAAGGACCCCGATATCCCGGTCCCCTCTTGATAAGAACCCGATTCCCAGACACCGCTCCGAACAGCACCCTGTGAATGAAGTCAACACGAAGGGGCAATGACTCGTCCGTGCATGGCCAGAAAAAACCCCAGGTTCCAAATGCAGCTCGACCTGTGGCCTCTCTCCCCGGGGACACCTCGAGAGGCAAGCGGAGTTCCACGACTCAACCCAAGACGAAGCCTGACTCTCCTGTCCCAAGAGTGCAGGGACCCTGCGATCAGAGTCTGAAATCAGAGGAACACTGAGCTTCCTGCCTCAACTGGAGATGAGGCCCTCTTCCAATGCACCTATCCAGGGGAGTCCCGAGAGGCCCCTCCCACTTCCAGTTTCCCTGACTTCTCAGAGCCACCATGAGAAGCCCCCTGAGGTCACCTGCACAAGTCGAGGGAACACAGGGTTTCCTGCCTCAGCTCGAGAAAGACCTCGAGAGACCTTCCTCAACAAGTCTCGAGGCCAGATTCGCCTACCATGACTCGAGAGCAATGACGCGCTCCCCCTCGCCACTAGCATGGAGACCCGACTTCCCTCGCGCCACACGAGAAGCTCACTGACCTCGCCGTTGTACCTCGTGAGAAACGGCAAACTGGGGCCGCCGCTGGAAAGCAACCTCGAGACTCCCCGGTCATCGCGAGATGAGGGCCTTCCTCTCATGCATGGCCTAGAGACCAATCTCCCGACCTCACTCCAAATGCCTCAGGAGGCTTGACTCCCTTTAGTCCACCCAGTGAGCTCCAAGAGATACCCGTCGCGACTCGAGAGCAGAGCGGGGTTCTTTGCTTCCACTCGAGATGAATGCCTGTCTCCACGGGTGCGTCTGGAATGCAACCCCGAGATCCCTGTCGCCCCTGGAGAGGAACATTGGCTTCTGGACACAAGCTTAGATGAGGTCTATTGGCCCTGCAATCACTCGAGAGCAATCCCCAGCTTTCCTTCGCAACTCGAATGGGAGATTGGACTTCCCTGGGCCAACACAAGAGGCATCATGAATTCCCCGTCGTAACTCGAGAACCCCGCCACAACTCGAGAAAAGCCCCGTGGTTCCCCCGTCATCGCAAGATGAAGCCCTTTCCCGCTACAGCGTCTCAGGAGAAGTCCCACGTTAGGAATTGGAGGTCGAAATGGTACTTGGCACCCTTGATGCGAC
>NW_011476887.1:0-2512 GCF_000754665.1 Bison bison bison | reverse complement strand
CGACCTTCCGGTCGCACCTCAGGATGAGGCCGGTCTCACGACGATATTCCAGACGTTTCCTCGTGGGTGGTTCCACATTCAGAAGGACCCCGATTTCCCGGTCCCCTCTTGATAAGAAGCCGATGCCCAAACACCTCTCCGAACTCCAGCCTGTGATTGAAGTCAACACGAAGGGGCAGTGACTCACCCGTGCATTGTCTGGAAGAACCCCCAGGTTCCAAATACAGCTCGCCAAGTGGCCTCTCTCCCCGGGGACACCTCGAGAGGCAAGTGGAGTTCCATGCCTCAACCCAAGACGAGGCCCGACTCTCTTGTCCCAAGTCTGCAGGGACCCTATGATCGGGGTCTGAAATCAGAGGAACCCTGAGGTTCCTGCCTCAACTGGAGATGAGGCACTCTTCCAATGCACCAAACCCAGTGGAGTCCCGAGAGGCCTCTCCCACATCCAGTTTCCTTGACTTCTCAGAGCCACCATGAGAAGCCCCCTAAGGTCACCTGCACAAGTCGAGGAAACCCAGGGTTTCCTGCCTCAAACCGAGAAAGACCTCGAGAGAACTTCTTCAACACGTCTCGAGGCCAGGTTCCCCTACCATGACTCGAGAGCAATGACGCGCTCCCCCTCGCCACTCGCATGGAGACCCAACTTCCCTGGCGCCCCATGAGAGGCTCACTGACCTCGCCGTCGTACCTCGTGAGAAACCGCACACTGAGGCCGCCGCTCGAGAACAACCCTGAGACTCCCCGTCATCTCAAGATGAGGGCCTTCGTCTCCTGAATGGCCTAGAGAGCAATCTCGAGGCCTCTCTTCAAACGCCTCAGGAGGCTTGACTCCCTTAGTCCACCCGGTGAGCTCCAATAGGTACCCGTCGCGACTCGAGAGCAGAGCGGGGTTCTTTGCTTCCACTCGAGATGAATGCCTGTCTCACCGGGTGCGTCTGGAATGCAACCCCGAGATCCCTGTCGCCCCTGGAGAGGAACACTGGCTTCTGGACACAAGCCTAGATGAGGTCTATTGGCCCTGCAGTCACTCGAGAGCAATCCCCAGCTTTCCTTCGCAGCTCGAATGGAAGATTGGACTTCCCTGGGCCAACACAAGAGGCATCCTGAATTCCCCGTCGTAACTCGAGAATCCCACCACAACTCGAGAAAAACCACGTGGTTCCCCCGTCATCGCAATATGAAGCCCTTTCCCGCTACAGCGTCTCAGGAGAAGTCCCACGTGAGGAATTGGAGGTCGAAACGGTACTTGGCACCCTTGTAGCGACCCACAAAGTTCCCCGGCATCCCAGTCTCCCTCGAGAGGAACACCGAGGTTTTCCGGCACCACTTCCTCTGAGACCCTTCTACTCTCCTGATCTGGACAGGAGGGTCGATTCCCCTGCTTTGTCTGGAAGGGGTCCCCGATCTGCCGGTCGCACCTCAGGATGAGGCCGGTCTCACGACGACATTCCCGATGTGGCCTCGTGGGTGCTTCCACATTGGAAAGGACCCCGATTTTCCGGTCCCCTCTTGATAAGAACCCAATGCCCGGACACTTCTCTGAACTCCACCCTGTGAACGAAGTCAACACGAAGGGCAGTGACTCGGCCGTGCATCGTCCGGAAAAACCACCAGGTTCCAAATACAGTTCGACAAGTGGCCTCTCTCCCCGGGAACACCTTGAGAGGCAAGCGGAGTTCCATGCCTCAACCCAAGACGAGGCCTGACTCTCCTGTCTCCAGTCTGCAGGGACCCTGCGATCGAGTCTGAAATCAGAGGAACCCTGAGGTTCCTGCCTCAACTGGAGATGAGGCCCTCTTCCAATGCACCAAACCCAGTGGATTCCCGAGAGGGCCCTCCCAACTCCAGTTTCCCTGACTTCTCAGAGCCACCATGAGAAGGCCCCTGAGGTCCCTGCACAAGTGGAGGGAAGCCAGGGATTCCTGCCTCAACCCGAGAAAGACCTCGAGAGAACTTCTTCAACACGTGTCGAGGCCAGATTCCCCTACCATGACTCCAGGGCAATGACGCGCTCCCCCTCGCCACTCGCATGGAGACCCGACTTCCCTGGCGCCCCACGAGAGGGTCACTGACCTCGCTATCGCACCTCGAGAAAACCCGCACACTGGGGCCGCCGCTCGAGAACAACCCTGAGACTCCCCCATCATCGCGAGTTGAGGGCCTTCGTCTCCTGTATGGCCTAGAGACCAATCTCTCGACCTCTCTCCAAACGCCTCAGGAGGATTGACTCCCTTAATCCACCCAGTGAGCTCCATGAGATACCCGTCGCGACTCGAGAGCAGAGCGGGGTTCTTTGCTTCCAGTCGAGATGAATGCCTGTCTCCCCGGGTGCGTCTGGAATGCAACCCCGAGATCCCTGTCGCCCCTGGAGAGGAACATTGGCTTCTGGACACAAGCCTAGATGAGGTCTATTGGCCCTGCATTCACTGGAGAGCAATCCCCAGCTTTCCTTCGCAACTCGAATGGAAGATTGGACTTCCCTGGGCCAACACAAGCGCATCCTGAATTCCCC
>NW_011476886.1:8834-10271 GCF_000754665.1 Bison bison bison | reverse complement strand
GATGATACCTGCTATGAGTGTGTGTGTGTCTGCGTGTGTACTGAATAGACCAGATCCAGTCTTTGAGTTTCTCTTAAACAGAGCCACTCACCACAAGTCTTTCTTCAAGAAAGATTTTCTTTTAAAATAGCTGCATTGTATTGGTGTTTTTCTTTCTGGCTTACTTAAAGTGAAACAAAAAAATAAAATAGCTGCATTGTATAAGTGTTTGGATGAGGGTCTGAGTGTCTTTACAGGGTCTTTTAAAACTACTCAAAGCACCATAGGACATTCACTTCACTAAAATATTGAGTTGACATTTATTGGGTGTTGAACATGACAGAGGATGTGACCTACCTCAGGTCCTACAATGACTTATGGGTTTGACTATGGGACACACACCTGCTGACTCTCACTTTAACACTCAATCCAACAGACCTACTCCCCTGAGTATTTTGTCTTGTAAGCCTCTAGGGACAGCACAGATGTGAGGCCCCCAGAAGGAAGGATATTGCAATTCTATAGCAAGTTTATATGGTAATAGTTCACAGAGTCCTTCCCCAAAGGGACCTGTAGCCTTTTACTTAGCTAACTGTACATTGGGGAACAATTACCCAGGCATATTTAGCCTCCTGGACACTGAGGTCTAGTTGACATTGATGCCTGAAAACCTAAAGTATATTCATGGCTCTCTGAGAGGCAGCATATAAGTTATCCCAGATCTAACTTACTGTATTTCTAATAAGTCTATCAGACAATCTGCTTGCCATCTCCCTGATCCACAAATATATAACTAGAATAGATATACATGGCAGGTGACAGAATCTCCATATTGGTTCCTTAGCCTGTAAGGAAAAAGCTATTATTCTGGGGTAATCCAAGTGGAAGCCTCTGAAACTGCTACCACTCTGGCCAAGACAGTAAATTTAAAAAGAACATACAAAATCCTGTGGGGAGTGGCAGAAATTTGTCCCATCCTTAAAGACCTAGAGGATGTAGTGGTAATAATGCCTATCATTTTCCCTTTTATCAGTCTGGATCATAAAAAATCCAAAGGGATTAAAGAGGAGGAGAATAAACCACCACAAACTCAAACAAGTATTAGATCTATTTGCAGCTGCCATATTGGTTGTGGTATCTTTGCTAGAACAGATTTTAAGTACAAAGGACATGGTCACTAATCTAACAAATGAATTCTTTCCAACCTTACCATGAAGAACGCCCAGGCACAGTTCACATTCACATGATTTGGACAACTGAATTAATGTGTGGCTTTGTCCCAGAGATATGTTAACTTTCCAATTCTGTTATAGTTTGAAGAGATATGAAACATGTGGACATTCTGCAAAATATTGCTTTGGGCCACTATATAGATGATATCATGTTAACTGGATCAGATGAGAAAGATACATTTGAGTCCTTAGTAAAACACATAGTGGGAGATAAAACCATCACAGA
>NW_011476886.1:4169-5940 GCF_000754665.1 Bison bison bison | reverse complement strand
AGACAGCATATTAAGAAACAGAGACATCACTTTGCCAACAAAGGTCCATATAGTCAAAGCTATGGTTTTTCCAGTAGTCATGTATGGATATGAGAGTTGGACCATAAAGAAGACTGAACATCAAAGAATTGATGCTTTTGAACTGTGGTGTTGGAGAAGACTCTAGAGAGTCCCTTGGACTGCAAAGAGATCAAATCAGTCAGTCCTAAAGGAAATCAATCCTGAATATTCCTTGGAGGGACCAATGCTGAATCTGAAGCTCCAATACTTTGGCCACCTGATATGAAGAGCCAACTTATTATAAAAGACCTGATGCTGGGAAAGATTGAAGGCAGGAGGAGAAGGGGATGATGGAGGATGAGATGGTTGGATGGCATCACTGACTCGATGGACATGAGTTTGAGCAAGCTCTGGGAGGTGGTGAAGGACAGGGAAGCCTGGCGCGCTGCTGTCCATGGGGTCACAGAGAGTTGGACACGACTGAGCAATCGAACAACAACAACAAAGACCAAGTGGCACTAGTTGTAAAGAACCCGCCTCCCAATGCAGGAGACATAAGGATGCAGGTTCGATCCCTGGGTGGGAAAGGTCCCCTAGAGGAGGGCATAGCAACCCACTTCAATGTTATTGCCTGGAGAATTCCAAGGACAGAGAAGCCTGGTAGCCTGCAGTCCATGTGGTCTCACAGAGTCAGACACGACTGAAGCAACTGAGCATGCACGCACACAAACACAAACAGCACCTGCCACGGAAGTGCTATTAAACAGTCAAGTAGACAGGATAAACAAGCCAGTTGGCCTTAGCCAGTTCCTGTTAGAAGCCTACTATAGTGAGGGCAAAATGTTTACTTCAAGGGAGAATTAATATAATTAATGAATTAGATTAATCAATTAACATAGTTAATGTTCATTAATAAAAATGATGTTGGCTATGCACGGGCCCAACAGTATTTGTCTCCTGAATCCATTTCTCTATTTACCAGCCCCACTATGATGCTCTGTCCCTCTGTGCCATCTTTTGCTTTTGGAGATCAATGGGAAATTTTCTCCTAAATCATACTATACAATAAAACCAGGGGTTAGGAAAAGACATGAAAGAAAAAATGATAAAAATCATTCTTTTCTTTACCAACTCTATTAAGTAATTTATCCTATAACCACTGAATGCTGAAAATAATGTGAACTGGGACTTGAATGCATAATTGTCTGACTTCAAAGTCTGAGACTTTAACCACTGCATTAGATTTTCTCTCTCTGTCTTTTCACACACACCCACTCACACACACACACACACAACTTTCTTGAGAGATGAGATACCATTTAGCAAAGAACAAAACCAGTAGAGAATAAAACCAGTACACTGGCTGCTGGAGCGGCCACTGGAGTGAATTTAGGAGACCTCTCTAGCTCCTGGTACCAGCAACTCACCCCATAACTCTTTAACAACCTTGCACAAATCCCATCAGCTCTCTTCTTACTTCACCTATCAGTATGAATTTCACCTGTCATGCTTCTCATATATCCAGGTTTGTGCAGAAGAACATGAAAATTAGTCAAATTATTTTAATTAAATGCCTCTAGTTCATGACATTGAAGCATGGTGGCACCAAGAGGCTGATAGGGAACAATTACTACCAAAAGCAGAGGTCTTGGGTTCAGTAGCTCTGGTAGGGGTTCCAGCTTTATGAGAAAAATGTGAAAGTGGTTTAAAGCACCGTGAATTAACATACTGGTTATCATTTTGCTACAAAAAAATGAAATCCAGTTAGCAT
>NW_011476886.1:0-1098 GCF_000754665.1 Bison bison bison | reverse complement strand
TCTGTATGCCACAAGAATGCTTTCTACAAGTCTCCTGTCCTTTCCCAATATGGTGGTTTTAAAGTTTGGTTAACTAGAGGTTTCACTTTCCCTAAAGGGAATAGAAATCTCCACACCTGATACAATACTTACAACTGTGTGGATCTTCTGGTGAAGAAAAAAGATCTTGACCTGGTTCTTGGGCCAGTATTGTTAAATAGGATATCAGCTCTGGATTTATTTCATTACAGTGATGCTGAATGAGGAGTCACTATAGGATCTGGGATGACAATGCCTGTGACTCGCATCATATTAAACAGGCACAGGCAGCACACCAGGGACTATATGCCAAAGGTCCAAAGTTGTGGAACATTCTAGTTCTGCTGGTTCTGGCTGTTCTTTATTTAGCTCATGGTTTGGATATGGGATTCCACCACTTCAGCTCAATGTCAAACTGAGCTCCTTTTTATACTACTTGTTTGGAATATTCAATCAGTTCCCAGTTTCTCCATAAGAAATTACTCTGTAACACCTGGAGGGCTGAAGACAAATATACATCCAGGGATGTATACATGAGAAGGGAAAAGCTACCCACTCCAGTATGCTGGCCTGGAGAATTCCAAGGGCCATATAGTCCATGGAATCACAAAGAGTCGGACACAACTGAGCAACTTTCACTTCACTTTATAAAACTTTGCTTTAATGTTTTGAAGGTAGCTCAGGATTCATATCAGGAGCTCCTGGTCCCTCTGCCCCATTAGGGTCCTTAGAGGTATCACTCACAAGCAGGCAACAGATGAGAGCATAGACTATAAACCATCATCTCAGAAATGATGGCCTCAGCTCAGCAGCCTATCACTTTGAAGATGATGACCTCTGCCCAGTAGTTGAACACATTGCAAATGATGATCTCAGCACAATGTAGCAGTCCAAGCCTTGATGCTGACACTGCCAGATGTCCTATCACCACAGTCTAATGCCAAAACCCACCCAAAAAATTCTGACCAGACTCACTTTCTCTGTTCCCAGACTCAATCCCTGACTCTTCCACTCCACCTGTTTATCCACCTGAATCTCCTATAATTTCCCCAACTGCCCTCTCTTCTCTCTCTCTCTCTC
>NW_011476885.1:13530-14949 GCF_000754665.1 Bison bison bison | reverse complement strand
GCAGCATCAGTACTTACTGCTGCTCAGCAAATTGTTCTTAAAGCCATAACCACTAAACTGACCAGCATTAATTAAAATGCCCAGCACCATGATGGATATCCAGGTGCCTGAGAGAGTCAATGCAGAGCCCCAGGATGCTTAATTTATCAAATGGAAAATGGAAGTGAAAAAAACTGGTACATAGATACTGTAAAAGTCTACCTCCTTTAATCAGTTAGTTCAGTTCAGTCGCTCAGTCATGTCTGAATCTTTCCAACCCCATGGGCTGCGGCATGCCAGGCTTCCTATCCATCACCAACCTCTTTTAATACCTTCTCTTAAAAAATTAAGGATCTGAAATTACTTTTACCTTATAATCCAAGAAAGAATTCACTTGCTCTACTTCAGAATTACTTATCATGTCACTTTCTTCATCATCAATAATTTCTATTTTCTGTAACACAAGTAGAGAAGTTTTCATAAATATATTTCTTATTATCCCCATTGCACTCAATAATGTATAGAGCATATCATTCAATGTTCAGTTTTAACAATGGGGTTTTCTAGTCTAGGTTATCAAGAGTAAATTCTAACTGACTGGCTCCTCAGCTTTACACCTAGTATGTGTCTGAGCCACCTCCTTTAGTAATAGAAAATTATTGTAATATAATTTAAAATAGAAAAAAACAGTTTCATAATATCCTTAAAAAAATAAGCAATCAAACTTTGATTAAATAGTGCCCTTCAGGAACAGGGAATTTGTTTTCTGTAAAGGTAGTCTAAAAATTTAATCGGCTGGCAGAACTTTCTTCTTTACACTTTCATATTTCTCTTTGCAACTTGTAATGCAAAATATCAACATATGACATGCATTGCAAAGTCAAATGTGTTTTTTTTTTTTTAAATATCCACTTATTCACAGCACTCCATTAGTGAGATAATTGAAAGCAGACATTTATAATGTAATGGTGATGAGTATGGTGATTTGTTTCCTTCACTGGATAGTAAATGAGAAGAGAGAAAGCAAGAACAAGAGAAACGCTAAACTGCCCTTCACTTCAGTTGCTCAGTCATGTCCAACTATTTGCAACCCCGTGGACTGCAGCACACCAGGCTTCCCTGTCCATTACCAACTCCTGGAGCTTGCTCAAATTCATGTCCATCAAGTCAGTGATGCCATCCAAACATCTCCTCCTCTGTTGTACCCTTCTCATCCTGCCTTCAATCTTTCCCAGCATCAGGGTCTTTTCCAATGAGTCAATTCTTTTCATCAGGTGGCCAAAATATTTGAGAATCATCTTTAGCATCAGCCCTTCCAAAGAATATTCAGGATTGACTGGTTGCCTTCAGAACTGACTGGTAAGACCTCCTTGCAGTCTAAAGGACTTTCAAGAGTCTTCTCCAACACCACAGTTCAAAGGCATCAATTCTTTGGCATTT
>NW_011476885.1:8844-10364 GCF_000754665.1 Bison bison bison | reverse complement strand
AAAGCTTATTTTCCTATACCCCCATTCAGTATATTTAGGTCAACCATCAGCTTAAATCAGGACTGAAATCAGTAAAATACAATCCTAAACTACACTCTGTATATGGAAAACACTGTTATATATTATTTATATATAACAAAAAAGAACAAAACTGTATTTGATGTACTCAAGTTTTATTAAAGTGATGTGACAGAATTATAATGTTAGATAAATAATGTTCGTAGTGGAAGCCAGGGTAAATCTTGAAGTTACAGCCATTTTGTAACAGAAAAATCCATTATATGGACCAATTGTAAAGATTACAATAAAGCAAAAAACACTGATTTGAAAACAAAAACAACAGCACAATGACATTTTCCTTTATGTCTGACTTTGGGTTAATAACACCTTGATTTCTGAATTACTTGATTGAGTCAGAATATAAACAGATAATGCTAAAACAGCTACTTTGAGAGCATCTCTATATACCAATAATGTTTACATTTTTACAAAACCTAGTTTAATCCACACGTAGGCTGTGTCTGCTTGCTATTCAGTTTTTTACTACTACTTTTCCTCTATTACTACAATTTTTAAGATGACTAGCTGAGTCCAATTTAACTAAAAAGAAGAAAAGTTTCCAAACACAGTGGAGACATGTATGGTCTGAACAGAGAACACAAGAATCAGGAATCCATGGATACAAGTTCCAGACCTAAGAATGACTTCTTTCATGGTCTCATGCTAAACTTTTAAAATTCTGCCATCTGTCAAATGAGAAGAAATTGGCTATTTGCTGAATATGTTGAAGCAAAATAACTTGTTATGCTTAAAATGTCACATATATAGTAGGCATTAGGTTTTCATATTTGCAAAGCTCTTACATAAAAAGAGGTACAGATGATATCACTTTAAATTTCCTTTATTAAACCCTATAAGATATACTATTGCATTGGTAACAGATCTGTTTTGATTTGTAAAGCAAGACTTTTTTCTGACAATGCTGATATTGTCACCAACCGGAAATAAATCCTTGCAATCCATCATGTAATGAGGAAAGAATCCCAAAGTGTACGTACCACATTATCTGCAGATACTGCATGGTGGTTCTCTTCCTTATGAGCCCTTGCCTTATTGGGAACAACTTCATTTGATTCCTCTATAGAAACAAAGAAGGCCATGATTTCATTTTTCATTCCTTAAATCTTTATTGAAAAATTTTTCAAAATTACTTTGATAATTTCTCTATTGTAAAAAGACATAAAAGGCAATTCTACTTCTAACAGTGTATTCTAAGAAAATAAGTGTGGATGGGTTCAAATTTAAGGATGATCATCACTGTGATGTTTATAATTGAAAAATCTGAAGCGTTTATATGGTTAACAATAGAGGCTTGGATAAATCATGTGGGGCTTATCCTTACAATAAATGCTATAAAAGAACTAAAAAATGAAGTAGAAGAATAGTTGATAATAAAGAAAATATTCATACCTATTGGAAAGAGAAAAACTGAAGGTGACAAAATCTATTATGTAGGTACA
>NW_011476885.1:4191-6617 GCF_000754665.1 Bison bison bison | reverse complement strand
AAAAAAAAAAGATGTCATGCTCCCTGATTTCATACTATACTACAAAGTTACAGTATTCAACAGTAAGTTTCTATCACAAACACAAATACATAGATCAACAGAACCAAGTAGAGAACCAGAAATGAACCCACACTTATATGAGCAATTAATTTATGACAAGGGAGGCAAGAATATACAACGGAGAAAGCACAGCTTCTCCAATAAATACTATTGAAAAAACTTGACAGCTAATTCAAAAAGAATCAAAATAGACTATTTTCTCACAGCATATACAAAAACTCAAAACAAATTAAAGATGTACCTGTAATATCTGAAATCATAAAACTTCTACTAGAAAACATAGGTAATTTGCTCTTTGACATCAGTTTCAGCAATATTTTTTGGATATATATCCTCAATCAAGGAAAACACAAATAAAAATAAACAAATGAAACTACATCAAAATAAATGTTTTCACACAGTGAAGGAAACTCAATAAAATGAAAAGGTCACCTACTGAAATGGGACAAATTATTTGCAAAGGATGTATCTGATAAGGAATTAAGATCCAAAATATACAAAGATCTCATAGAACTTGATATAAAAAATACAAACAACCCAATGAAAAACTGACATTTTTCAGTGAGTAGACATTTTTCCAAAGAAAATATATGGATGACCAACAGGAAAATATGGTCAATATCACTAATCATCAGGGAAATGCAAATCAAAACAACAGTGAGATATCACTTCACATCTGTCAGAATGTCTGTTATCAAAAAGACAAGAAATAACAACTGTTGGCCAGGATGTGGAGAAAAGGGAACCCTCCTCTACTGTTGGTGGGAATGTACATTTGGTGCTGGCAGAAACTATGAAAACAGCATGAAGACTCCTCAAAAATTAAAAAATAAAACTATGATGTAATCTTGTTGCTGTTGTTCAGTTGCTCAGTCATGTCCAACTTCTTTGGACTGCAGCATGCCAGGCCTTCCTGTCCTTCACCATCTCACAAAGCTTGCTCAAACTCATGTGCATTGAGTCAGTGATGCCATCCAACCATCTCATCCTCTATCATTTCCTTCTCTTCCTGCCTTCAATCTTTTCCAGCATCAGGGTCTTTTCTAACGAGTCAGCTCTTTGCATCAGGTGACCAAAATTTTGGAGCTTCAGCATCAGTCCTTCCAATAGATATTCAGGGTTGATTTCCTTTAGGACTGACTGGTTTGATCTCTGTGCAGTCCAAGGGACTCTCAAGAGTCTTCTTCAGCACCACAATTCAAAAGCATCAATTCTTCAGTACCCAGCCTTCTTCATGGTTCAACTCTCACATCTGTACATGACTACTGGAAAATCTTTGACTATAGGAACCTTTGTCAGCAAAGTGATGTAACATGGCTGTGTGTTATAAATGAAAATTGTTAGGAGAGTAAATCCTAAGAGCTCCCATTGCAAGGAAAATTTGTTTTCTATTTCTTTAACACTTTTTTTCTATTTGAGGTGAGGAGCTTTTACAAAAGCTTTTGTGGTAATCATTTGATAATGTATGCAATTCAAACCATTATGTTGTACACCTTAAACTTATACTGTGTTGTATGTCAATTATATCTCAAGAAAACTGGAAAAGGAAGTTAGCAAACTGTAAATTTGAATGAGTAGTCAATGTCTGACTGTCACATTAAATAACAATAAGACAGCAATAATTTTTTTTTTAAAAAAACTCAATAGTTAAAAATGAGAAAATAAAAAAAAAAGAAAATCAATTCAGAAAAAATCAGTCTACTAAAAGCTTCCTGCTGAGTTGGAGAAGTGGCTAATTCACAGCATAGTGTACCTACAGGATAATTCTTTGTCTTAGATTTCCTCCACCTCTACCCCTTAGAAAAACAGATGAGTAATGTTTCTCTCTTTTATTTCTGAACACCATATCATGAACATTATATGGACAAATTAGTGGAAGTTCTCGGCTCCTTGGTAATGAACAATTTAATTCACCATAGAAAGCAGAACAGAATAGTTATCGGTTCTAAGATTTTTTGAGTCCATCCCTTCCCATGGAAAGATATATGAGTTCCTGTACGAACATGGAGGATGACTAGGAGGTAATCACTGCTCGTCCAGGAACTCACATATGAGTGCATTGAGAACTAAAGATATTCAGGGAAAATTTACCAGAGTTTTAATACAAAGTCTATTATAAACTCATTTTTTTTCTAGAAAAGAGTGGTTTCTAGGCTTCCAGTTCAAGATGGCAGAGTAGAAAGACATGTGCTCATCTCCCTCCTGCAAGAGTGCAAGAGCACCAAAATTCCAACTAGTTGTTAAACAATCATCTACAGGAGGACACTGGAACCTTCCCCCCCGACAAAAAAAAAAAAGAATACTTCAAGTCCAAAGAAAAAGAAAAAGCCACAATAAGACAGTAGGAGGGACACAGTTACAGTAAA
>NW_011476885.1:0-1020 GCF_000754665.1 Bison bison bison | reverse complement strand
ATTATATTGCTCATCAACTGATTATTACTGGATTCATTCCTTAGAGATTTGCCTTACATTTCTGTGCTCACTTGCTCATAACTTGGTACACGGTTCTGCTTTACTAGCAACATATTCACTCATTATTTGATTCTTTTGTAAGATACATATAAAACTGTTTTTAGGATTTATAAAATAAAAAGGTATGGAATTATATAGCTGAATAAGGTACATTTTCTTTTGCTTACTGATAGCTTACATATTCGGAGAAGGCAATGGCAATCAACTCCAGTACTCTTGCCTGCAAAATCCCATGGACAGAGGAGCCTGGTAGGCTGCGGTCCATGGGGTTGCTAAGAGTTGGACACGACTGAGCGACTTCACTTTCACTTTTCACTTTCCTGCATTAGAGAAAGAAATGGCAACCCACTCCAGTACTCTTGCCAGGAGAATCCCAGGGTCGGCGGAGCCTGATGGGCTGCTGTCTATGGGATCGCACAGAGTCAGACACGATTGAAGTGACTTAGCAGTAGCAGCAGCTTACATATTAGTAAAAGTTTGAAAGCTAAACACTGCAATGTGTCTGGTTATTATTCAAAAAAAGCAGCTCTCTTAATTGGAAAATAAATAAGTAGAATTAATAAGAAGTGAAAACTCTAGAGGGCACTCTATGTGGTAGCCACATGCTCACACTAAGTAATTGTATGTAGAATTATCTTTCATGTGCACACCCACATACAAAATAGATACAGCTGAAAGAGGCCATTTATAAAAGTTAACGTTATAGATGTTAATTGCTCCTATACTTTAGACAGCTTGCCTCTCAGGATAGTATAAACTTTTTAGATTTCCTCAACCATAAAATATATTTGGCAGACATAAAACTTGAAATTAAGAAACTGAGTCATCTATTGCTTTTGCTAAAGTTTACAGTTAGGTAGGTGGGGAGGGGTGAGGGTCTTCCAAGGTGGCACAATGGTAAAAAATCCGCCTGCCAAAGCAGGAGATGATGCAAGAGATGTGGATTCAATCCCTGTGTTG
>NW_011476884.1:26445-29548 GCF_000754665.1 Bison bison bison | reverse complement strand
CTTCCCTCTTAGAACTGCTTTTGCTGCATCCCATAGGTTTTGAGTTGTGTTTTCATTGTCATTTGTTTCCAGAAATGTTTTGATTTCCCTTTTGATTTCTTCAGTAACCTGCTGGTTATTTCAAAACGTGTTGTTCATCTCTGAGTGTTTGTGTTTCTTACGTTTTTTTTTTTTTTCTTGTAATCGATATCTAGTCTCAAGCATCATGGTCAGAGAAGATGCTTGATACAATTTCAATTTTCTTAAATTTACTGAGGTTTGATTTGTGACCCAAGATGTGGTCTATCCCGAAGAATGTTCCATGTGCACTTGAGAAAAAGGTGTACTCTTCTGCATTTGGATGGAATGTCCTGAAGATATCAAGGCGATCCATCTCATCTAATGTATCATTTAAGACTTGTGTTTCCTTATTAATTTTCTGTTTTGATGATCTGTCCATTGGTGAGAGTGGGGTGTTAAAGTCTCCTAGTATTCTTGTGTTCTTGTCAATTTCTCCTTTATGTCTGTTAGTGTTTGTCTTATGTACTGAGGTGCTCCTATGTTGAGTGCATAGATATTTACAATTGTTATGTCTTCCTCTTGGATTGAGCCCTTGATCACTATGTAGAGTCCTTCTTTATCTCTTGTAATCCTCTTTAATTTAAAGTCTATTTTGTCTGACATGAGGATTGCTACTCCAGCTTTCTTTTGCTTCCCATTTGCATGGACTATAGCTTTCCATCCTCTCACTTTCAGTCTATATGTGTCTTTAGGTCTGAAGTGGGTTTCTTGTGGACGGCATATATATGGGTTTTGCTTTTGTACCCATTCAGCCAGTCCGTATCCTTTGGTTGGAGCATTAGTCCATTTACATTTAAAGTAATTATTGATATATATGTTCCTATTGCCATTTTCTTAATTGTTTGGGACTTTGTAGATCTTTTTTCCTCTTTTGCATTTCTTGGCTACATAAGTCCCTTTAACGTTTGTTGTAAAGCTGATCTGATGGTACTGAATTCTGTTAAGAAATGAGATCCTTGCTGGCTCGGTAATCTTGGTCGTAGATTTTTTTCCTTTCAGTACTTGAAATATATCCTGCCATTCTCTTCTGGCCTTCGGAGTTTCTGCTGAACGATCAGCTGTTAAGCGTATGGGGTTTCCTTTGTATGTTACTTGTTGCTTCTCCCTTGCTGCATTTAATATGCGTTCTTTGTGTTTAGTCTTTGTTAGTTTGATTAGTATGTGTCTTGGCGTGTTTCTCCTTGGGTTTACCCTGTATGGGACTCTGTGCCTCTTGGACTTGATTGACTATTTCATTTTCCTTGTTGGGAAAATGTTCAAGTATAATCTCTTCAAAAATTTTCTCATATCCTTTCTTTATCTCTTCTTCTTCTGGGACCCCTATAATTCGAATGCTGGTGAGTTGAATATTGTCCCAGAGGTGTCTGAGACTGTCGTCAGTGGTTTTCATTCTTTTTACTTTATTCTGCTCTTCAGAAGTTATTTCCACCATTTTATGTTCCAGCTCACTGATTCGTTCTTCTGCATCAGATATTCTGCTATTGATTCCTTCTAGAATACTTTTAATTTCAGTAATTGTGTTTTTTGCCTCTGTGTGTTTATTCTTTAATTCTTCTAGGTCTTTGTTGATTGAATCTTGTATTTTCTCCATTGTGTCTTCAAGGTTTTTGATCATCTTTACTATCATTATTTGTAATTCTTTTTCAGGTAGTTTGTCTATTTCTTCTTCATTCATTTGGACTTCTGTGTTTCTAGCTTGTTCTTTCATATGTGTAGTATTTCTCTGCCTTTTCATGATTTTTTTTTTTAATTTATTGTGTTTGAGGTCTCCGTTTCCCAGGAGAATTCAAGGTTGAATTCTTTCTTCCTTTTGGTTTCTGCCTTCCTAAGGTTGGTCCAGTGGTTTGTGTAAGCTTTTCTTTAGGTGAGATTTGTGCTGAGTTTTTGTTTGTTTGTTTTTCCTCTGATGGGCAAGGCTGAGTGAAGTGGTAAGCCTGTCTGCTGATGATTGGGTTTGTATTTCTGTTTTGTTCGTTATTAGATGAGACATGTTGCCCAGGGTGCTACTGGTGGTTGGGTGATGCTGGGTTTCGTATTCAAGTGGTTTCCTTTGTGTGACTTCACACCATTTGATACTCCCTTGGGCTAGTTCTCTGGTAGTCTAGGGTCTTGGAGTCAGTGCTCCCACTCCAAAGGCTCAAGGCTTGATCTCTGGTCAGGAACAAGATTCCGCAAGTGGTTTGTTATGGCATTCAGTGAGATTAAAACAAAAATCCCAAAACAAGAAACCAAAGATGAACCCCACACAAATGGGGTTTGGCAGTTACAAAATCAGGCAAATAAGGATTAAAATAATGGAATGTACACATATACACCCATGAGCTAATGAAAATAGTCCAGCAAAAATAAAATACAGTAGACTGACCCGGCAAACAAAGGAAATTAAAAATTATATTTACCAGTTAAGAAAACTAACTAAAGCACGAACTGGAAAACACAACTAAAGCAAGGTGCCAAGTGGGGAATAAAGCCATGAAAACACAACTCACAGATACGTTGAGAGGAAAGGAAAGAAAGAAAAGAAAGAATAGATGTGCACAGTTAAATAGAGGTAGATGAAGATTTACATACATTAAAGCATAACTGCAAGGGGAACAGAATAGTCAGAAAGGCAAAGAAGGAATACATGTAGAAATATATGATATGTTTCAAAAATTGAAAATTGAAAATTGGAGAAAGAGGAAAGTAAAAAATCGAAGAAGAACGAAAATGGGAAAAAAAAAAAAAAGGAAATCTCCACAGAACTGCAGAAGCCCATCGTAGAGGCAGAGGTTTATAACACTAAAAAGTGTGACTGAATATACACGCATACATATACACCCATCAGTTCAGTTCAGTTCAGTCGCTCAGTCGTGTCTGACTCTTTGCGACCCTGTGAACTGCAGCACGCCAGGCCTCCCTGTCCATCACCAACTCCCGAAGTTCACCCCAACTCATGTCCATCAAGTCAGTGATGCCATCCAGCCACCTCATCCTCTGTCGTCCCCTTCTCCTCCTGCCCCCAATCCCTCCCAGGATCAGAGTCTTTTCCAATGAGTCAACT
>NW_011476884.1:7636-26345 GCF_000754665.1 Bison bison bison | reverse complement strand
ATCTGAGGCTATTGATATTTCTCCCAGCAATCTTGATTCCAGCTTGTACTTCTTCCAGCCCAGCGTTTCTCATGATGTACTCTGCATAGAAGTTAAATAAACAGGGTGACAATATACAACCTTGACATACTCCTTTTCCTATTTGGAACCAGTCTGTTGTTCCATGTCCAGTTCTAACTGTTGCTTCCTGTCCTGCATATAGGTTTCTCAAGAGGCAAGGTGGTCTGGTATTCCCATCTCTTTCAGAATTTTCCACAGTTTATTGTGATCCACACAGGAAAAGGCTTTGGCATAGTCAATAAAGCAAAAATAGATGTTTTTCTGGAACTCTTTTGCTTTTTCCATGATCCAGCAGATGTTGGCAATTTGATCTCTGATTCCTCTGCCTTTTCTGAAACCAGCTTGAACATCTGGAAGTTCACGGTTGAAGTATAGCTGAAGCCTGGCTTGGAGAATTTTGAGCATTACTTTACTAGCATGTGAGATGAGTGCCACCGTGGGGTAGTTTGAGCATTCTTTGGCATTGGCTTTCTTTGGGACTGGCATGAAAACTGACCTTTTCCAGTCCTGTGGCCACTGCTGAGTTTTCCAAATTTGCTAGCATATTGAGTGTAGCACTTTCACAGCATCGTCTTTCAGGATTTGAAATCGCTCCACTGGAATTCCATCACCTCCACTAGCTTTGTTTGTAGTGATGCTTTCTAAGACCCACTTGACTTCACATTCTAGGATGCCTGGCTCTAGGTGAGTGATCACACCATCGTGATTATCTGTGTACATGTTCCTAAACTTCACTTGGTTTTTCTCCAGTTAGTCTGTCTTTCATTACAGTGTTCTCTTCCCAGAACCTGGTAAGGGAGGAGAATTATTTCTCCTCCCCTGCAATGTGTTCTAGTTGCTGCACCTTAGTCCAGTGCTTGGCAGAGGAATCTGTCTCTAGATTGTAGGGATCCCTGGGTCTGTGCCAAGCTCTGAGGGCATGGGGATAGTGTTGCCAAGTTTAGCAAAAATAAAGAAACTGGGGGACTTCACTGTGGTACAGTGAGACTCTGCACTCCTAATGCAATGGGCGTGGGTTCCACCCCTGGTCAGGGCACTATATCTCCCATGGCCCTACTAAGAGTTCACATGCTGCAACTGAAGATACCACGTGCCCACGTGAAGACTGAAAATCCCATGTGCCACAACTAAGACCTGGAGTGGCCAAAGGAATAAACGTGTTTTTTAAATGAACAAAATAAGCTGGGGTGCTCCATTAATTTTGAGTTTTTAAAATGCTGTGTGAGACACTCATATTAAAAAGTTGTCTGTTGTTCATCTGAAATTCATATTTAACTGGATGCCTCATCTCTGACCACCCAGCTCATTAAAGGCAGCACTCAGGGGGTCACTCAGTGGTCCCAGTCCTCAATCCTTGCAGGAGGGGGCCCAGGAGCTAAGTCTTGAAGGTCAAGGCACAGAGGCACTCTCCATCCCCCAGGCTCTGCCCTACTTGGCCAAGGCCAGCCCCCATGATTTCAGGACTTGCATGTTGAGGCATATGATGCAGAAAGGGGTTTCAGAAAAGACAGCTCAAATTCTTGAGCTTGCCTTTCAGAACAGCCTTCTGCTTGTAGCCTGTCTTCACTGATTAAGCTCACATAAACTATTTTCTCCCTGTCTTTAATACCACAGCCTCCAAGTTTCAAGTAGCCTAGGTAATATTAATATATCACAAGACTCCTTAATTACCCCAGTAGAGAACACCTCTGACGTACGTTTGCTGTAGTAATGGGGCTTAAGTTGTTCTTTAGGAACTTAAGAGTCAACTCTTGACCAGTTTGAGCTGGCTAAGACTGGTTGGTGCCACAGACCCTAAAACTGGGTCTGCACAGGTATCCATAGAACAATCTTTGATACCAGAGGGTCAAAAACTCCACCTTTGGATAAGGCTAAGTGCCGGAGTTCAGCTCCAGCAGCCAGGGAATCAGCCTAAAGGGATAAGCGGTGTTGGCAAAGAATGATGTAACCTCTGACTCGAGGTACAGGACTACATGTTTATTTCAAGCATCAGGTCTTCTTTTATACTTTGACAAAAGCATTAGGTCAGAGGTTTGACATTTTCAGTTCCCCCTCACCCAGATTTGTTGTCTCATTGTTGCCCTTCAAACAGAGTTCCTGCTTCTGTGATTCTGTCAGAATCCTGTTTACTTGTGATTACATTGTAACTCATGCTTATGTCTGGGCTGCATACCACATTCCTCAGTTTATTTCTTATCTTTCTAAATCCTGCTTGCCCCTAGTATCCTAAGCTCACTATCTCCTAAAAAGGCTTCTAACTATTCTTAATTATTCCTAAACCCTAAACTCAGCAAACTTCCTTTGCCATAAACATTTCCCTCACACAGGTCTCAGATAACAATCCTTCCCATGGCCTCAAGCTACGGCCTATGTGCTCATCCCGGGACATTCTTTGTAAAAATCCTTGAACAAATGTCAATGGTTGCTTTATATATTATTTTCTGGGCACAACTGCAGAAGGCTTTGTGCTTTCTCATGCTTCTCTCAAGAACATTAAGTACCTTAACATTCTTTCCAGCCAACTCAACCAAAGAAAGGAAAGAGCAAGTCAGAATCACAAAACCTAACTCCTTCATCCCGGGACCGTGCCTGTGGGATGAGGAGAGGGGGTTGGGGCTGTGCTTCCATTTTGTCAGTAATGCCTAACACGGCTCCCAACAGCTAAGCACCTCCATTTGTAAGCATGCATCCCACGAAAAAGCAAGTAATTCAGATATACCTGCGCAGAGCACCAATCACCTCACCATTTCCCTGCTTCCATCACCTCTCCCCACACCTAAGACCACCCTGCTTCTTTACTCCACAAATATCCCAACTTCCTTACCTTTGAGGAATGTGATCTGAAACTTCCCCTCCCATCTCTTCACTTGACTACATTGTGGATAAACTCTTCTCTGCTGCAAACCTTGGCATCTCATCATTTGGCTTGCTGTATGTCAGATGTTAACACAGGGCTCTGTCAAAAATAAAACTCAGTGCATCGAGTAAAATAGAGCAGAAAGATGAGTTTGCTGCCAAGATTTTGACCTGTGAGCCAAGAGATTCAAGGGCACAGGAGCCTTGAGCTCTGAGTAGCTCACAAGCTGAGAGACTTTTGTAAGGTGAATACAGAAGTTATTTGTCTTTTCCAGCTAACTGGCTGCCTAATGGCCTTCTTTCTTATTGGGATCAGGTTCACTGAGTCAGGGAAACAGGAGACCCAATGGCATGAACAGACTTGGTGTTGGGGATTGGTTGATGTCCTTTGTTGATCCCGGGGAGAGTTGTAAATTCCTGCAACTTACATCCAGTGAGATGAGGTTTCATTTCTTTAATGTACCTGCACTGGCCAACTCCATTTTGTCCCCGACAAAAGTGACTCCTTCTTAGTTTGGTTCTGCAGCCAATGTCCCTTGTCCAGGGGCCCCTTTAGAGGGAATCCCACTCCTGCCTGATGGGGGCCATTCTTGTGAACAGGTGTCTTGGACTCTTGCCCAGAAGAAGAGCAGACCCTGAGGGAAAAGGCACCTGCCTGGGAGGCCCCAGAGGCAAAATCCCCACCTGCAACCTCTGTTACCAAAACATTTGCCTGACATACAGCAAGCCAATTGGTGAGATGCTGAGCTCTGCAGCAGAGAAAGGGACTTATTCATGAGGAGACAAGAGAAAAAGTCTCAAACCCACTTCCCTGAAGGTGAAGAGGCTTGGGATGTGTTCTCAGTGTATTCTCTGAGAGCAGAAATAACTGCAACAAAAATAGACAAGAGTAGCCTTAACACTAATGGCTCAATTAAGTGTTCCACATATACTAGTGAGGTAGAAATTACTAGGCAGTCAGTGTAGAACTCTGAGACCTTGGTCTTGTTTTCAGTAAACATCCTGCTCCATTCCTGGAATGTGTCTTTCAGTTCAGTTCAGTCACTTAGTCATGTCTGACTCTTTGAGACCCCATGGACTGCAGCATGTCAGGCTTCCCTGTTCATCACCATCTCCCGGAGCTTGCTCAAACTCATGTCCATCGAGTCAGTGATGCTATCCAACAATCTCATCCTCTATAGTCCCCTTCTCCCACCTTCAATCTTTCCCAGCACCAGGGTCTTTTCTCTTGACTTCCTACTTTGCATTCCAGTCCCCTGTGATGAAAAGGACATATTTTTTTGGTGTTAGTTCTAAAAGGTCTTGTAGGTCATCATAGAACTGTTCAACTTCATCTTCATCAGCATTACTGGTTGGAGCATAGACTTGGATTACTGTGATATTAAGTGATTTGTTTGCCTTGGAAACGAACCAAGATCATTCAGCTGTTTTTGTGATTTCACCTAAGTACTGCATTTCAGACTCTTTTGTTGACTATAAGGGTTACTCCATTTGTTCCAAAGAATTCTTGCCCACAGTAGTAGATTATAATGGTCATCTGAATTAAATTTGCCATTCCGGTGCATTTTAGTTCACTGATTCCTGAAATGTTGATGTTCACTCTTGCCATCTCCATCTCTCGGACCACTTCCAATTTATCTTGATTCATGGACCTAACATTCTAGGTTCCTATGCAATATTGCTCTTTACAGCATCAGACTTTACTTTCATCACCAGTCACATCCACAACTGGGCATTGTTTTTGCTTTGGTTCCGTCTCTTCATTCTTTCTGGAGGTATTTCTCCACTCTTTTCCAGTAGCATATTGGGCACCTACTGACCTGGGGAGTTCATCTTTCAGTGTCCTGTCTTTGCCTTTTCATACTGTTCATGGGGTTCACAAGGCAAGAATACTGAAGCTGTTTGGCATTCCCTCCTCCACTAGACCATGTTTTTTCAGAACTCTCCATGACCTTGGTTGGCCTACACAGCATGGCTCATAGTTTCATTGAGTTAGACAAGGCTGTGATCTATCTATGTGATCAGTTTGGTTAGTTTTCTGTGACTGTGGTTTTCATTCTGTCTTCTCTCTGATGGATAAGAAGCTTGTAGAAGCTCTCTGATGGGAAGGACTGGCTCTGGGGTAATCTGGGTCTTGTTCTGTTGGGCAGGGTCATGCTCAGTAAATCTTTAATCCAATTTTCTGTTGGGCAGGGCTGTGCTCCCTCCCTCCCTGTTGTTTGCCCTAAGGCCAAACTACGGTTGGGGTAATGGCGACCTCCTTCAAAAGGACTATGCCGGCACTGTTGTATTCAGAGCCTCTGACCCCACAGCAGGCCACTGTCCACCCATGCCTCTGCCAGAGACGCCTGGACACTCACAAGCAAGTCTGGCTCAGTCTGTTGTGGGGTCACTCTCCTTTCTCCTGGATCCTGGTGCACACGAGGTTTTGTTTGTGCCCTCCAACAGTCTGTTTCTCCAATCCTGTGGAAGTTCTGTAATCAAATCCCACTGGCCTCCAAAGTCAAATTTCCTGGGGGTTTTCAGTCCCTTTGCCAGATCCCCAGGTTGGGGAATCTGTTGAGGGCCCTAGAACTTTTGTAACAGTCTGAGAACTTCTTTGGTATAATTGTTCTCCAGTTTGTGGGTTGTCTGCTCAGTGGCTCTATGGTGGGGCTAATGGCAATCTCCTTAGAGGACTAGGAAGACTTAGGCCACGTGCTGTGCCTCCCGGGTCTGCTGCAGACCTGGGAGAAGATACACAGGACAAAGTTCTCACCTTGAGAGCAGAAACATCACTTTCCCAGCATATCAGTGGGTTCAACAACCAAGAAGGTCTCCCCACTTCAACTTCAATAAAGCTGGAGATTTCATTGAGGTTTTGTTACACACACATAATTGATTAACTCATTGTCATACAATTGAGCTCAGTTTCTGGTCCATCTTCTCTCCCCGGAGGTCAGGGATCTGGTTAAAAGTTGTGACCCTTTAACCATGTGCTTGGCCTTCCTTGGGTGGCCAGCCACTTGCTTGAAACTATCTAAGGGCCCACCGTAAGTCATCACATTAGCACAAACTCAGGCATGATGGAAAAGAGTTCATTATGAATAACAAGACACTCCTATCACTCAGAAATTTCAAAGGCTTTTGAAGCTCTGTACCCGGAACTGGAGCCAGAGACCAGATATATTCTTTCCTGTATCACAGGCTACCTTACCTTTGACCATGGATCTCTTATGGCAAAAAGAACATATTTGTGAGAGCATAATAGAGCAACATTTGGTGAAGGCAGGAGGGGTAGGGCTAGGAAGCCTTTACCTCAGTTTCCTAATACACTTTACTATCGATATTCATATTATAATTTTACAGCAATATCAGTATAATACTATATTGCATTATGGTAGATGTGTTAAATAAAAATTATTCTGATGCTTGTTAAAATGGTAAGGAAGATTTTCTCTAAGACTATTGCAATAAGGGTTAAGAGATGGAATTCAGTTTCAAATGTAGCAAAGACAGCTGGAGATTTATAGTCAATGAGCTGAGTGAGGGGGTCAGTGGATGGAAAATTACTAAGAGAGATTCTGAGGGCGGGGGGATTTTTGCTAAATGAGCTTAGCATGATTCTTTGGTAAAACGACTTGGCAGGCCAAAGACAGGACTAGGGTTAGGGTGAGGCCTGGTCTAGAATTTGGTCAAAGACAGAGTCTTTGTGAGATCCTCCTCTTGTTCAAAGAATAAGAGACATTTTTCTTTCCTCTGAACACTATGTATCCATTTCCCATTCAATTATCTTTTGTTTATTAAGGATCAGCTAAGACTAGCATTGGAGAAGGCAATGGCACCCCACTCCAGTACTCTTGCCTGGAAAATCCCATTGATGGAGGAGCCTGGTAGGCTGCAGTCCATGGGGTTGCTAAGACTCAGACACGACTGAGCGACTTCCCTTTCACTTTTCACTTTCATGCATTGGAGAAGGAAATGGCAAGCCACTCCAGTGTTCTTGCTTGGAGAATCCCAGGGACGGGGGAGCCTGGTGGGCTGCCGTCTATGGGGTCGCACAGAGTCGGATATGACTGAAATGACTTAGCAGCAAGACTAGCATGTTGAGACTTGTTAGTAGAGAATATATGATGGGTGGCATGAGCCATCAGGTATCTAATGAGGAGGATCTCTATGAAAATAAAAGAAAAAAAAAAAGGCTGATGGTTTGAGCAGACTATAAACCCAGTTCCAGAGGACACTTAGTAGAGATGATTTCTAGATGCTGGGCCAAATCTCCAAATCTCTTTAGATGGTGGAATAAGCATGTCAGTGGCAAACTGGCAGATTTACTTGTTTGCAGTTTGAATGCTTTTGGTGGCGGCAGAAACATCAGAGAGGTTTTGGTAGAATTGCCCATGGTCCCAGGGTTTTTCCTGGAGTGGAAGGCAGAAGATGTGGTGCATTCCCAGAGATCCACACGGCAGCAGCTAAGGATGAAAGGTGCCCATCCATGACTGGCTCCAGTGCTGAGCTTTTGGCATTTAGCTGTCTGGCCTCCTTCACAAAGCTTTGCTAGATTTTGAGGGAGAAGTTTAGCTCCAAGACAATCTATAGTCTTAGTAAGGATCTGGGCAGTCAGCTTTTAGTTCTCAGAGATGAGGGGGGAGAAAAATTGGAAATATTTGAAGAACTGTACCCAGATATTGAAGGAAACTAGAAAAATCAAGACTCTGGTAGGGTCTGACAAACTTGGCAGGATTCCATCCAGTTAGCAGGTATCTTTCAAAGCCTCAAAGATGGTGAGCAGGACCAGAATCTGATAACCCATAGGGTGTGATATAGTTTTCCACCGAAATGTGAAATTTCTCTCCAAGTCACTCCCCTTCTCAATCAAAGATAATCAAAGTTAGATTATTCTCATTTACAAGAGTCTGCTCTCGTTAGATTTGGCCTGATTGTTCACAAAAGTGCAGCAAAAATGGTAACTGGTCACATGGGCCTGTTGGGGTTTGCTTTGCTGGAACCTTCCACATGTGATCTCAAGTTAAACTTTTAAAAGCCTCTTGAAGCTAGGAAGCTAAGCAAAGAACTTGATGTCAGGGGGTGTACCTGATGGTCCAGTGACTAAGATTTCACACTCCCAGTGCAGGGAACCCAGGTTCAATCCCTGGCCATAACTGAAAATCCCTTGTGCTACAGTGAAGATCAGAGATCCCATATGCTGCAGCTAAGATCCGGCTCAGCCTAATAAAAATAGATAGAATACATATTTTTTTTAAAAAGAGGAAAAAAAAATAACACCAGAATTTGCCTGCAGTACCTGTAGAGGTGGGTGAATCCTTCTTTGAGAACCCCAGAATATCCTGCTTCCTGGGCCTCCCAGGAAATGATCTCCCCTCCAACCCTGTGAGCTGGAGACCAAGAATGTTCTCCCAAGAGGGCTTCGTGAGCATTGGCCCATAAAGTCAACCTTGTGTGTGTGCTTAGTCACTCAGTCATGTCCAAATCTTTGCAAACCCATGGACTGTAGTCTGCCAGGCTCCTGTGTTCACAGGGGTTCTCCAGGCAAGAATACTGGGGTGGGTTGCCATGCCCTCCTCCAGGGGATCCTCTCAACCTGGGGATTGAACCCAGGTCTCCCTGATTGCAGGCAGATTCTTTACTGTCTGAGCCACCAGGGAAGCCCAAAGTCAACCTCAGTTCCTTCAAATTGGCCACATGTGAATCTGAGCACATTATTTCATATGACATTCCAGTCAATGTCTTGACTTGGTTCTGTAACCAATGTTTTCAATTATGTCCTGTTACAAGGAGGATAGACTCTTATTGAACTTATGTAAATAATTATCTTGCCATGAAAATAAGAATATCTGACAGGAGTTTTTTCAGTCTGCGAAGACCAGTCAGGCAGAAAAAAATAAATGTTTCATTTCTGTTTATAAAAGTACAGTCTTCCAAATTGTTACGAGCTGCAGATAAAGAGGAAATAGAAAATAGTTCTTCCTTATGTCTAGAAACAAAACCATAGTAATTTTTGTTTGTCCATTCTGTCCCATGTCATAATTAAAAAATATATATATATATTTATTTATTTATTTATTCGGTTGTGCCGGGTCTTAGTTGGGGCATGCGGGATCTTTAGCTTTGGCATTTGAACTCTATTTGTGGCATGTGGGATCTAGTTCCTTGATCAGGGATCAAACCTGTGCTCCCTGCTTTGGGAGCTCAGAGTCTTAGCGTCCTCATGTCAGAATTTTTTGCTCTGCCTAACAACGAGGGCTGGCATTAGAAATCCATGGAAAGGACGCTAACAGTTGCACTGGGTAGGGGTCTGAAGGCGTCCCTTGCCTAATGGAGACAGTACCACGTGGCTGAGTGGAGCTCTCCAGAATTCTTGTGGAGAAGCCGGTGGGTTTATAAAATGTCTAAGGCCATCGTTTTTATTGAGGACAAAGCACTTTGGCCTGTAGTTGATTAAAGATGCTTCCAGGAAAGAATAGAGTGAAAGAAAAACTGTCAATGGAGGACAAAGACGTAGAATAGCTATCGGAGACCTGGTGAGAGTGCATTACAAAAACTGACACAAATGACAGGAAAATATAGTTGTTTTTGTGGCGTAAGACCTTTAAAAATAGTAGCAGGAATTATGACTGATAAGATTGTATTGTAGTTGTCTAATAGGCAAAGAAGCACCGGGGCATGTGACAGACAGGGAAGTAATTTCCTGGCAAACTTCTAGGAATATCAGAAATTTCTAAATTATTTATGTTAATAACATTTTATCCATACAGATATAACCTAGGGTAGGTTAAATATCTCTTTTGATTTGACAATGCTTTTGTGCAACTTAACATATCAAATAAATTTCATTATTTTTGGCACCTCTTTTTTTATAATGTGAAAGAATCAACCCATTCTGATTTTTCTGGGAAATTGCAATGTCTGTTTGAGAGCCACAGGATTTCTTTATGATTCGATTTGAAAAGGCAATGTTATTAAAAATGTCAGTCAAAAGGTTTGAACACTTGATTAACTAGGCTCAAAAGTCTCTGTGAAACAATACTTAGTTACTTGTTTAACCAAAGTGACTACTCAAGACTTTACAAATAAATATAGGAAGTAACATAAATGTAAAGAAAAAAAAAACTCCCATGTGTGAAACAGTTAGTGGGAACCTGCTGTATAGCACTGGGAGCTCAGCTCGGCACTCTGTGGTGACCTAGGTAGGTGGGATGGGGTAGGGTTGAGGGAGGTCCAAGAGGGAGCTATATGTATACATACAACTGATTCACTTCGTTGTACAGCAGAAACCAATTCAATAGTATAAAGGAATATACTCCAATTAAAACAAACAAACAAACAAAGAAAGACCTAGCTCTTAAAATGAGAGGACTTCATTCTCTTAAATAGTGAAGAACATGATAAGGTCAGAAAACTAAGATCATAGCATCTGGTCCCATCACTTCATGGCAAATAGATGGGGAAACAGTGGCAGACTTTATTTTTGGAGGCTCTAAAATCACTGCAGATGGTGACTGCAGCCATGAAATTAAAAGACGCTTGCTCCTTGGAAGAAAAGTTATGACCAACCTAGATAGCATATTAAAAAGCAGAGACATTACTTTGCCAACAAAGGTCCATCTAGTCAAGGCTATGGTTTTTCCAGTGGTCATGTATGGATATGAGTCATGTATGAACTATAAAGAAAGCTGAGCTCCAAAGAATTGATGCTTTTGAACTGTGGTGTTGGAGAAGACTCTTGAGAGTCCCTTGGACTGCAAGGAGATGCAACCAGTCCATCCTAAAGAAGATCAGTCCTGAATAGTCATTGGAAGAATTGATGTTGAAGCTGAAACTCCATTACTTTGGCCACCTGATGTGAAGAGCTGACTCATTTGAAAAGACCCTGATGGTGGAAAATATTGAAGGTGGGAGGAGAAGGGGACAACAGAGGATGAGATGGTTGGATAGCATCACTGACTCAATGGACATGAGTTTGAGTAAACTCCAGGAGTTGGTGATGGACCGGGAAGCCTGGCGTGCTGCAGTCCAGGGGGTCACAAAGAGTCAGACACAACTGAGCGACTGAACTGAACTGATAAAAGTCAACATCCAGCACAGGAAATTATTCTGATAAAACACAGAATTTTTGTTTCCTGGGTGGAATACAGATTCCTCACATGGTAAAGAATGTTCTTTTACAAACCAATAAATGAATAAACTGAGAAAATGTCATCTTTTTAACAGAGGAAAAACGAACTTCTAGTTTTACATTAGTGCCGAGGACCAGCCCCGGCTGATCCAGGGTATTCGAAGGGGAGACGGCGTCGGCGACCTATTCAAATGGTAATTAGAGATGTAAAGAGTAATAGAATGAGGAGAGCTCAGTAGGAAAATTCAGTGGAGAAAAGAGGCTGAGTAGCTTGGTTTATGCGGAAAATCAATATAACCCGTGACACCAGGTTAGCTCTGACCACGGAGGCCGCAGGCGCCCTCTCGAATAGTGGAAGGTGCCCCACCTTAGACACCTTCTCGAGTGGGTCCTAGAAGCCCAGGCAAATAAGTGGTCGCAGAGGATATCCACGCTCCAGATGGAGACTTCAGCCAGAATGTGAAAAGAAAGAATGACATGGGGAGACCAAGCGTTGGTGAGCAAGGCCCGTAGCTTTATTTTTAACAGGGGCTTTTATACCCTAAGTTACACATAGAGGATAATAGGGGATGCAAAGTCAGCAGTCTTTGATTCTTATCAAAAACCAGGGTTTCTTTCCTGCAAATTTATCGTATACAAATGGTTTAGGTGATTTACATCATCTTCTGGCCAGAAGGCCTACTAACATTTTATGACTCTTGACAAGGACTTATCAACAAAGACTTATTTTCTCTAAGAGTAATTATTTTAAGGCTTGGCGCCATCTTCCAAAGATAAAATTGCATTCCTATAGAGTGGATGTGTAATGGGTTTACAACAAAGGAAAGAATTTATTACCTTAAGGGTCTAAAGTTACTAACACCAAGGCCACTACTTATTTTTTCTACATACCAACTATTAATTAATACATATTCAAGGATACAATTCAGGGGATGTGAAAACTTGGCAGCAAGCATTGACTCATCAATGAAATCCCTTACTAGTCTTATTCTGACAGTTTCTAACTCTCTGAGAGGCTCTAAGCTATTTGAATATCTTAAGCTTCCCGTGCCTCTGGAGGCTGGGAGACTGTAAACAATCGTATGCATAGCTGCAGGAATCCAGGTAAACTTGTCAGGCGAGTTAGAGAGCCATCTGAGGGGTTTGGATTTAAACACTCCTAATTGCCCAGGAACTTTATTAATTGGAGCTGTAAGTTAACTCTTTGACAGAGAGAGAGAGACGGTGGTAGGGGACAGCCCCCAGTAAAGTCAGAGGTGAGAGCACAAAGCAATAAAGTAGGCAGACTCTGGTTTTTGGGGGGGAAGATACTCGAGAATATCCGGGGAGACTCCCGAGGCTCGATCCCGCCTTTGCGTATGCCGAGCCTCCTTCCTCATGACCTTTGTCACGAGCGGAATGTCTCTCGCCGGCTCCCGGCACATTAGTGTACTACTGATACTAAAGTTCACTTTAAATGTTATAAATAAACCCATCCATCCTTATTAGCCAGCTTTGACTATGCAACATAAGATTTCTTTTGTTCTACACAGATAACTGTGCATAGCATTCTGTTTTGTAACAGTCGGTTCAAATTTACTTACGGTTAAAAGAAAATTTAAATCTATCTAGATAGCATATTCAAAAGCAGAGACATTACTTTGCCAACAAGGTCCGTCTAGTCAAGGCTATGGTTTATCCTGTGGTCATGTATGGATGTGAGAGTTGGACTGTGAAGAAGGCTGAGCGCCGAAGAATTGATGCTTTTGAACTGTGGTGTTGGAGAAGACTCTTGAGAGTCCCTTGGACTGGAAGATCCAACCAGTCCATTCTGAAGGAGATCAGCCCTGGGATTTCTTTGGAAGGAATGATGCTAAAGCTGAAACTCCAGTACTTTGGCCACCTCATGAGAAGAGTTGACTCATTGGAAAAGACTCTGATGCTGGGAGGGATTGGGGGCAGGCAGAGAAGGGGACGACAGAGGATGAGATGGCTGGATGGCATCACTGACTCGATGGACGTGAGTCTGGGTGAACTCCGGGAGTTGGTGATGGACAGGGAGGCCTGGCGTGCTGTGATTCATGGGGTCGCAAAGAGTCAGACCCGACTGAGTGACTGAACTGACTGATATTTACGTCTATACAATTCCTTTTCTACAAACCTGACATGTTCGGCACTCATCCAGGTTTTGTCTTATATTTTCCTCCTCTGTCTGGAACAATTAGACTTTTACTGTGGAGCAAGTTGCTTTTTACTTCTCTTAAAGCATCTTACTTTCCTTGTATACTTTTCCTTCTCAAAGTCCATCCTACTTTCCATGCATACATTGTATAAGAAATTAATTCCTTTCATCCTTACTGTTTCTAATAGTTTCATTTATATATATTGACCATTATTTTTAACCTCGTAACTTTTATTGTACAGAGAAAATTAGGGAGTAGACAATTGTGAACTGGCCATCATACACTAGCCTTCTGTAGCCGGCTAGCAAATTTCATGACCATACATACTATCTCACAAATTTTATAGGTCTATGCTTCTTCACAGTGCAATTAATTATTCAATGAAGCAAAAATTATTTATTAACAATAATATATATATAACTTCTGTAGTATTTAAAAGCAAGAAGTCAAAGTATAGCAAACATATGCTTATACCTTAATATTTCAGCAGTTTCTACTTAAAAATCATCTGAGTATGTAATGAATATCTATTACTTAATTCAGCATGAGTCTAAAATTCCAAAGTGCCGAAAAGATTTTGGAAACTTTTTAAAGCAGACATTCTATAAAACATAATAATTGTTGAAAAAGTTAATTCATAAAATTTTATTTTATTTACATCAACTTAATACATGTGGTATTGACAAATATAATTGGAGTAATCATGAAAATATCATAAGATATTAAACTAAGCTCACCATCAATTCATTTTTCTGTTAACCATTTTTTACAGCATATACCTGTTAGACAAGTACCTCCAAAGTCTCCAAAACAGAAAAAAGTTAAATGTAAAATATATATTTTTTGTTTTACTGCTTCATTTGATATACATGAACTAATGGACATCAAGAAATTCATTTTTAAAAACTAATTTTATTTAGTTTTGGCCGTGCTGGGTCTTTGTTGCTGCGTGGGCTTTTCCCTAGTGGGCACTCCTCTAGTTGCAGTGTGCAGGCTTCTCAGGCCGGTGGCTTCTTTCGTGTGGAGCAGAGGCTCTAGGCATATGGACTGCAGTAGTTTTTGCTCCAATGGGCTCAATAGGTGCGGCTCACAGGCTTAGTTGCTCCATGGTGTGTGGGATCTCCCCAGACCAGGAATCGAACCCATGTTCCTGCATTGGCGAGCAGAGTCTTTACCACTGAGCCACCAGGGAAGCCCAAGTAATTCATTTTTAGTACATCTTTACTTTGTACATTTGTTGAATTTATAATTTTTATAATCTTAAACATCTAGTAGGTACAACACTGGCTTGTGCTGTGCTGTGCTTAGTCGCTCAATTGTGTCCAGCTTTTTGCAACCCCATGGACTTTAGCCGGCCAGGCTCCTCTGTCCGTGGGGATTCTCCAGGCAAGACTACTGGAATGTGTTGCCATGCCTTCCTCAACATTAGCTTATTTGACTAGTAAATCTAAATAGAATAAAAATGTATGCTCATGTGAACCTTAATTCTGATAACTCAGATGACACAGCTATTTTTTTCTTTTTCAGCTAAACCAACAATATCAAACTTGTCTTATTTACCAAAGATTTATTCAAATTACATGAATTCAAACGGCATTTGGGTTAGTTTCTATATTTATGAGATTTAGGAATATTTCATTTATGTAAGTATTGACTGGATCTTCCCTGTATCTCAGACGGTAAAGAATCTGCCTGCAATGCAGGAGACCCGGGTTCGATTCCTGGGTCGGAAAGATCCTCTGGAGAAGGGAATGGCAATCCATTCCAGTATTCTTGCCTGGAGAATCCCATGGACAGAGGAGCCTGGCGGGCCACAGTCCATGGGGTCGCAAAGAGTCGGACACAATTGAGCAACTAACACTACTACTACTACTGAGTATTGATATTTATTTATGTCTAAGTCAATTGTACTAAAGCAAGCTTCTTTGTGGAGTTTTGTAAATTAATTAATAAAGTAATTTAATAAATAATATCATCTGGAAGTAGGGAAATAACATGTATACCCAGGGATCAAACCGCGGTCTCCTGCACTGCAGGCAGGTTCTTTACTGTCTGAGCCACCAGGGAAGTCTCTATACGTAGCATACTATGTACCAAAGCATACAGGAAGATATAAATAGAATCTCTGTGCTTTTATTCTGAAGTCCTAGCTATGAATCAGGCATAAACACAGGGATGCAGACTTCACTGGCTATAAAAAGCATTGGCTCTTGTCACCACTTTCTATTTTTTACATGAATTGTGTTTGTGGCAGATGAGACCATCTGAGGTGAGATCACCTGCTTCCCATGAGGGTTAGAGCTTCCCACCAATGCTTGTGGAAGAGACTTTCAAGATTTTCTTCTGCGTGACATGTAGTCTTAAGGGGCTATGGGCCACATTTTGGTCAGGTTGCTGAGGGAGATCCCAGGCAGCTTCCAGATGTCCCCAGAGCCCCTCCGAGGGGATAAAGCACTCAGTCTGTTTCACCTCCTCAGCTGCAGGGGGTTGCTTTTAGGGCCCCTGGTTTCTTGAGAGCCCCCACTGGAGACAGGCAGCCTAAAATTTGAGCGACTGTAAGGAACTAAGGGCTGGAGTGGGAAGGGAAAGATCCAACAGGCAAAGAAACGGATAAAGGGGGTTAGGGTTTGAAGAGGGATGTATCAGAGGTTTCAAGGAGCCTGAGGGAAGGGAAAGGAGGTAATGGGAAGGGAGAAGACTTGGAGGAGCTCCGTGGGAGACCTTGTGTTTCCCGATGAGGACACTGAGGTTTCAAACCATTCTTAGTAAAAGTGAAGGTTTTTACTAATGAAGGATTTGCTAACAGGAGTGCAGTAGGCTGATCTGGCACCGTAGGGGCCAACCATGTAGCCAGTGGGAGTCTGCAGAGGAAGACAAAAGAATGAGAATTTCCATGGAGAATGGAGGTATCAAAGTACAGCACCAGGGAAGACAATTCCAGCAACTTGTCTACAAACAAAGAACAACCTAAATAACAAAGAACTGAATCAAACCAAATGAGACCCCAGTGAGGATTTCCCATGGTCCAACCAATGGTGCCCTCAATTCATATGTGGAAACCCTAACCTCCAGTACCTCATAATGTGACTATGTGGACAGAGGGTTCTTAAAGAAGTATTCAAGGTTAAATGAGGTCATATGGATGGGTCCTAATCGAATCAGAATAATGTCCTCCTAAGAAGGGGCAGTGTGGAAGGACATAGAGACACCAGAGGTGGTTGGGCACAGAAGTATGACCACATGAACAGCATGGCCATCTGCTGGCCAAGGAGAGAAGCATCAGCAGAAAATAACCTGCTAATGCCTTGATCTTGGACTTCTAGGCTCCAGGACGATAAGAAAATAAATTTCTGTTATTTAAGCCACCCAGCCCGGGTGTGGTATTTTATTATGGTGTCCCTAGGAAATTAATGCCATACCTTTCAAAGAAAACCTTGGGATCTATCCCAGCCTCAAGAGAATCCTGAGAATCAGACTTTGTCTCCACCCAGTTTTGATAGCCCTTCATCCAGAACACCAACTCTCCATCTATATGGACTCACTGTTGGCCCCCTCCCACCCCCATCAGCCAGCCAGGAGTGAGGCAAAGGCTCCCCAGGGGCATGGGGTCCAATGAGGCAGTGGATTCTTTCAAGTCATGGCACCAGACTGTTACAGACAAAGTAGTCTGACAGCTGTTTAACTGACAAGATAGACTATTCAAGAGCTAGACCTCAACTCCTAATATAGTAGAGATGGATGGGGATTTATATCCAACTATAGGGTGAGGGGTCAGAGGATGGAAGCTTCCTGAGTGGAAACATCAAGGGTGGGGATGTTCTTGCCAATGGCAGACTGAGGACTTAGACGTGGAAAGTGGAACTTGATCAGATGTCAAGAGTGGGAGGAGTCTCACTAAACTGATGCTGTGGATTCTTTGCTAAAATGAGGTGACAGAGACTGAAGACAGGACTGGGGTCAATGTCAAGGCCCAGTTGAGAAGCGGCTCAGAGGAGCCTGGTTTGAGTTTGGGTCAGGAGGGAGTCTTTGTCAGGTGTAAACTGAAAAGAAGGGGATTGAGGCTGGCACATTACCAGAGTACTGCTCAGTTACGGAGTGATTAAATTTGTTTTTGGAACTGTCCCTGGGAAAAGATGGGTGTGGCTACCTCCAGATTTTTTTTTTTTCTTTTTTCAATTAGGCCAACAGTTTTATTGAAAGACAAGAGCAGACGCCTCCAACCCCCAGGGTCCTGGCAGCACTGGCTTCAGGCTCTGAGCATTAAGGTGTCCTGTAGCCTGAGAGCTGCCTCCAGTTTTCACATGTGAAAACCAGCTCACCAACAGCACAAGAGGGCTCCCTTTTCTCCATACCCTCTCCAGCATTTATCGTTTGTGGATTTTTGGATGATGATCATTCTGACCAGTGGGAGGTGATATCATTATAGTTTTGATTTGTATTTCTCTAATAATGAGCAACGTTGAGCATCTTTTCATATGTGTATTAGCCACCTGTATGTCTTTAGAGAAATGTCTGTTTCGGTCTTTTTCTCACTTTTTTATTGGGTTGTTTTTCTGGTATTCAGTTTTATGAGCTGCTTGTATATTTTGCAATGTTGGTGGGAATGTTAATTGATATAGCCACTATGGAAGACAGTATGGAGATTCCTCAAAAAACTGGGAGGTAGAATTACCATATGACCCAGCAATTCCACTACTTGTCATATACCCTGAGGAAACCAAGATTGTAAAAGGCGCATGTACCCCAAAGTTCACCACAGCACTATTTACAATAGCTAGGCCATGGAAGCAACCTAGATGTTCATCATCAGATGAACAGATAAAGACACTGGTACACATATATAATGGAATAGTACTCGCCATGAAAAGGAACACATTTGAGTCAGTTCTAATGAGAAGGATGAACCTGGAGCCTATTATACTGTGTAAAGTAAGCCAGAAAGAGAAAAACAAATATCGTATATTAACATATATGGAATCTAGAAAGATAGTACTGAAGTGCCTATTTACAAGGCAACAATGGAGACACAGTCATGGAACAGACTTGTGGACGCACGGCGGGCAGGGACCAATGGAGAGACTAACAGGGAAGCATAGACAGTCCCAGGTGTAAATAGGTAACCAATGGGAATTTGCCATATGACTCAGAAAACTCAAACTGGGGCTCTGTAACAACTCAGTGGGGTGGGAATGGCTGGGAGGTGGGAGGAAGGTAAGAAAGAGAGGGGACACATGTATACCTATGGCTGACTCACTTTGATGTATGGTAGAGGCCAGCATAATATTGTGAAGCAATTTTCCTTCAGTTAAAAATAAACAGGTTTGAAACAAAAACAGCTCAGAGGGTTGAAGCCACTACCCTTCTGCGTCTGTGACCCCGCAAAGACCAGCATTTCCTCTGCTCGGAGTTTGAGGGCAGAGTCCCTTGAAGACCGGGTTCGGAGGCAGCTGGACCTGCTGGGGGCGGCTGGCGGTCCTTTCGGCTCCTGCTGCCCCTACCCCGTGTTGGAGGAGGC
>NW_011476884.1:3372-7232 GCF_000754665.1 Bison bison bison | reverse complement strand
GGGGCAGGGGAGCCCCAGGAGCGGAAGGGGAGGGGAGGGGAAAGGGGGGGCATCTCTCGGGCTCTGCTCAGAACTAACCGCCCCCCTCCCCGACCCCGCATCTGCCCAGGCACAGCGCTGTCCAGTCCAGGCACACTCTGTACGGGGATCCAGACTCCCCAGTCTCAGCGCCCAGGAACCCGTGTGACGCCTGCGTTTCCCTGCAGCCAAACTCAGCTCGGTCCGGTCCGGCCCCGCCCCCTCGCCTGCCCCTCCCAGGGAGCCCTGAACCCGCTAGGTGCAGGGATGCCGACAGTCCTACCCAGCGTCTGGCCTCCTCTTGTTACAGGACAAGGGGACACAAGAGGATGGTTATATACCAGGTCTTAGGTGGGTCCCTGGCTCGGGGCCCTGAGTGAGGGCCCTTGGCTTCACACAGGAAAGAATTTAAGAGTGAGCTGAAGTGGACTGGAAGCAGATTTACTCACAGAGAACACGGAGTGTGGGCTATCTCAGAAAGTGAGAGTGGGCCCACGGTTGTGGGGGTAGTTAGTTCTTAAGGGGCTGGGTAATTTCATAGGCTAGTTAGTGGGAGGAGTATCCCTGCTACTTTGGGGAAGGGGTGAGTATTTCCAATATCTGGGCCGCCACCCACTTTTTGGCCTTAATGGTCAGCCTTGAAACTGTCTGGCGCCTGTAGGTGTGTCAACTAGCTGATGTACTACGACGGAGCTTTAAATGAGGCTCAAGTCCACTGGAGGCTGAATCTTCCACCATCTTGGGCCTAGTAGGTTCTGACCAGTTTTTGTTGTATCCTCAAGGGTTCTGTCGTTTTTTTTAGCGGTTGTGACCTGCCCCCTTCCTTCCCATCTTACTCCCAGGGCACTTCTGAGTGCCTGCGGCCCAGGCTAGGGGGCTCTGTGCCCCCTTCTTCTCAGCTCTCAGCGTCACCCACGTTGCTGGAAGAGGGGCCCCTTCTAGGGCCCAAGAACGAGCTCTTGTCAAACACTCAGAAATGAATCGTCTAAAGAGTCACGTGCTGACAGAGCAGGAGAGTTTACTGGAAAGGGACGCCAGGGAGGGAGGGCAGCAGTCTCAGGGAACCCAGGGGTGCTGCTCTGCCACATGGCTTGCCGTCCAATGGAGTTAGTTCCTGAGCTGTTTCTGGCCCGCAGCCTGCTTGGCCCATACTTGGTGTGACCAGGACCCTTCCTGGTGGCACGTGTGTCTCTCAGCCAAGGTGGACTCCAGGACGAAGGACTCTGGGAGGTTGGCCGTCTCCCCTGTTTTGGCCCCTCCTGAATTCTCCTGGTTAGTGTTTGGTGACAGCACCTTGCTCCTCATCAGGACCTCTCATTGTGTCACAGCTCGTGTAAGTGGCTGTCCTAGTGCCTGAGACAAGGTGAGCAGTTTTTGTCCGTAGTTCCCTATCTGCCCTCCTGTGACTCCAGGCCCCCAGCCTGCTGGCCCAGGCCTGCATGGGATGGAGGACACCTCTTGATAAGTGGTGAGGAGAGGGCAGAGCTGGGATGGGGGCAAGGAAGAGCCAGGAACACGACACGGCAGCTTCTTCATGGCTCAGCCCTGCAAAAACCTAACTGCTCTGCTAATCACTGGTGGCATAGCACAGGGCCATGGACCCTGAGGGGTCAGGCCAGCAGGTCAGCTATGAGTGGAGTGGCTCTGCTTACAGCTGCAGTGTTCAGATGGCTCATGTGGAAAGAGCCTGTCCAACATCCTAGTGATGGCTAAAACAAATGTAACAGGATCAAATAATAGGGGTGTTAAATGGGATCTTGCCAGGGATAGAGAGACAGGTGGCATAATATTTTTCAATCTTTAAAAATAATTTCTACCCTGACCCAGAATAAAAAGACTATATTTTGCATGGCAACCCAGAGCACTCATGTACACAGACTATGTGAATACATCTCTATGTAACTGAAACGAGGACTCCGCAAAGCAGTAATTCCCCTTATTCATGAAATGAGCTCTGATGTTTTCTTTTCTATTGTATCTGAGGAAGTGTAGGCTATGTCTCACTTGTTTGAATTTGCAACCTTGTTTTTTGTTTTTTTTTTTTTTTGGCCATGTCTGGTGGCATTTGGAATCTTAGTTCCCTGACCAGGGATCCAACCCATGCCTCCAACATTGGAAGCATGGAGTCTTAACTGCCGGACTGCCAGGGAAGTCCTGAAATTCACAAGCTTCTAATGCACGCAGTCTGCAGTCTAAGAATGTACAAGTGGGTCATTTCCTATTGTGTCTTTGCCTGCCAGAAAGTATTTCTCCTCCCGAATGCTTGGAATGCTTGGACATCTGTTTGGGAGAATCAGCCTTCCTTGCTGGTGCAATTCAGCCGCCTGCCCTCCTGAGTAGGAAGCAGAGGGGTCTGTAAAAATCTGTTGTAACTTCTCTGTTCGGCACCCCAGCTGAGCCTCCACAATAGAAAGAGTGAAAAATGTGGAAGAGAGGGTGAGAAATATGCCAAGCAGCAAAGCAGATACCCAGATACTTGTGAGACGCCCAGTATTTGTGAGCACAAATACTGAATTGATAATAGTTTGGACATCTTCAGGACTGATAAAATATATCCTATCCAAGATCAAGCAGCCCCATAGATTACAAGCAGGATAAATAAATGAATCTCCACACAGACTCATGAGAATGTAGAAAACTGCAGACAAAAAGGAATTCTTGTCATTGGCTAGAGAAAGACAGGCCACCTTCTAAGGAGTGACTCTGGGAATGACACCTGACCTGACTTCTTGACAGCAGCTGTGGAAGCCAGAAGGAAAAAAATGACACAACCTTAGAATCTACATGCAGCAAAAGTATCATTTAGGAATGAAGGTGAAAGGAAGACAAGGGAAAGCAAGAGTCGATCATCAGCAACTTGCACAAAAAGATGTCGAGGAAGTATTCTTCAGCCAGAAGGAAAGGGATCCCACTTGGAAGGTCAGTTGTCTCAGAACATGCCAGTGCCACCATTTCCTGAACATATGTCCCATGAAGAAGCCTGGAATGTAGTTGCTTCTGGGTCGAATGATCTCACCTTTGTCTTATTGTCATTCACCTTCCCCTGAGTTCTGCAAACCTCTGTAGTAAAGAATATGCCTGTTAATGCAGGAGACCCAATTTTAATCCCTGGAATAGGAAGATCCTCTGGAGAGGGGAACTGCAAACCACTGCCACATTCCTGCCTGGAGAAGGTAAAGAGTCCTCTCAAGGTGGGACTTTCAGCAGTTTTTATATCCTTCCTTAAACCACATTATTTCTAACCAATTAATTTAAAGGTCAAGATACTTAACATCTTTATGGCGTCTCTTGATCCTTGGAATAAGTCACCACCCTTTTTCATGCCCTCTGGCTGTTTTACCATGGACCAGATTGCATGGGCTTAAGATTAAAGATCACTACTTATTTTTCCTTCAAGCATATGAACAGACTTTAATTACTGCCCTTCCCTGGATCTGAGTGCTGAGAATTTATCAGACTAAAGGACAATGGTTTCTGCTGCTTAACCTGGCAAATGGCAGAGTAGAAGGATGTGCACTCATGTTCTCCTGTGAGAACTCCAAAACTACAACTTGCTGCTGAACAACCGTCGAGTAGAGAATGTTGGATCCCACCAAAAAAAGGTACCCCACATCCTAGGGCAAAGGACAAGCCCCAGCAAGATGGTAGGAGAGGTGAAATCGCATTTAGAATCAAACCCCTTACCAGCCAGAGACGCTCAGAGCGCTCAGAAAAACCTTGTGAGCAGCAGGACCCAGAGACCTCCATAGACACAGAGATAGAACTGTGCTTGACTGTTCTTGCAAAGGTACAGGTCAGTGGTGGCCTGCCACAGGGGCAGGGGCTCTGGGGGCAGCAGACCC
>NW_011476884.1:0-1287 GCF_000754665.1 Bison bison bison | reverse complement strand
AATCCTGAAAGATGATGCTGTGAAAGTGCTGCACTAAATATGCCAGCAAATTTGGAAAACTCAGCAGTGGCCACAGGACTGGAAAGGGTCAGTTTTCATTCCAATCCCAAAGGAAGGCAATGCCAAAGAATGCTCAAACTACTGCACAATTTCACTCATCTCACATGCTAGCAAAGAATACTCAAAGTTCTCCGAGCCAGGCTTCAACAGTACGTGAACCCTGAACTTCCAGAGGTTCAAGCTGGATTTAGAAAAGGCAGAGGAATCAGAGATCAAATTGCCAACATCTGTTGGATCATGGCAAAAGCAAGAGAGTTCCAGAAAAACATCTACTTCTGCTTTATTGACCGTGCCAAAGCCTTTAACTGTGTGGATCACAACAAACTGTGGAAAATTCTGAAAGAGATGGGAATACCAGACCATCTGACCTGCCTCCTGAGAAATCTGTATGCAGATCAAGAAGCAACAGTTAGAACTGGACATGGAACAACAGACTGGTTCCAAATCGGGAAAGGAGTATGTGAAGGGTGTATATTGTCACCCTGCTTATTTAACTTCTATGCAGAGTACATCAAGCGAAATGCCAGGCTGGATGAAGCACAAGCTGGAATCAAGATTGCCAGGAGAAATATCAATAACCCCAGATGTGCAGATGATATGACCCTTATGGCAGAAAGTGAAAAAGAACTAAAGAGCCTCTTGATGAGAGTGAAAGAGGAGAGTGAAAAAGCTGGCTTAAAACTCAACATTCAAAAAACGAAGATCATGGCATCCAGTCCCATCACTTCATGGCAAATAGATGGGGAAACAATGGAAACAGTGAGAGACTTTATTTGGGGGTGGGCGGGGGGCTCCAAAATCACTGCAGGTGGTGACTGCAGCCATGAAATTAAAAAATGCTTGCTCCTTGGAAGAAAAGCTATGACCAACCTAGACAGCATATTCATATTAAAAAGCAGAGATATTACTTTGCCAACCAAGGTCCATCTAGTCAAAGTTATGGTTTTTCCAGTAGTCATGTATGGATGTGAGAGTTGGACTATAAGGAAAGCTGAGCGCCAAAGAATTGATGCTTTTTATCTGTGGTGTTGAAGACTCTTGACAGTCCCTTGGACTGTAAGGAGATCTAACCAGTCAATCCTAAAGGAAATCAGTCCTGAATATTCATTGGAAGGACTGATGCTGAAGCTAAAGCTCCAGTACTTTGGCACCTGATGCGAGAACTGACTCACTGGAAAAGACCCTGATGCTGGCAAAGATAGAAGGCAGGAGGAGAAGGGGGGTGAC
>NW_011476883.1:9393-10065 GCF_000754665.1 Bison bison bison | reverse complement strand
CTGCCCCGCTGCAGCACACGGCTCTCCCTTCTCTGCAGTCCTGCCCCGACCTCCCGAGAGGCCGCAGACAGGCAGGCTTCCAGGCCATGGACCGTACGGATCAGCCCTGTTAGGAAAGGGACCCTGTGTGACTCCCTGGACCCCTCACAGCAGAGGGCATCCAGGCCAGGCCCTCTGTCTGGGGCAGAGCCCAGAGTCCCCAGCCTCCCCCAGCAGCTGCTGGCGTTCACGGGGTAGCTACCTCGGCATCAGGGCCGGGACATCTGGGCTGGAACGTACAACCCGCGTGACCCCAGGGAACGTCACCTCTGTGGTCCTGTCTCCTTCCACAGAGAGGAAAGATGCTGGGAACCCACCACGGTATGCTCTCCTGTGTCCCTGCAGGCTGGGGGCCTCCGACATGGTGACCAGGTCACTTCCCGTCTCTCATGTGTCCCTCCAGGGAGAGGGTCCTTGACTTAGTGACCAGGCCACTTCCTGTCTCTCCTGTGTCCCTCCAGGGAGAGGGTCCTTGACTTGGTGAGCAGGCCACTTCCTGTCTCTCCTGTGTCCCTCCAGGGAGAGGGCCCCCGACATGGTAACCAGGTCACTTCCCATCTCTCCTGTGTCCCTCAGGCTGGGGGCCCCCGACATGGTGACCAGGCCACTTCCTGTCTCTCGTGTGTCCCTCAG
>NW_011476883.1:4264-6004 GCF_000754665.1 Bison bison bison | reverse complement strand
ACAGGACACGGGTGTGGGAGATGCAGGGACCTCAGGTGTGACCAGGCTCGTCCCCGGGGGCCCTGCTGCACGGCAGGCCTGCGGTCCTTGGCGTGACCCCTCCTGCCTCCGGGCCCACGCCGCGCCCCCCGCCAGGCCCTGCGGGACCACTTTCCAAGAGTGACGATGTTTGGACAACTAGGGGGACATAGAGCATTAGACAAACAGTTTATTATTAACACTTAATACTAGTGAACTCGCTTTTTAAAAAAGTGACCCGGGATTTATTCTTATTGAGATCATTGTACTTTAAACGCTCTGGTTGTCGTGAGAACTAAATAAACAGTGACTGAAGTGTAATAAGCACTCAGCAAAGATTGTTGGTAAAAATTCAGACTTTATGGCGGTGTGTTTTGTGTTCTTTGAATCACCTGAGATTTTCTTTGGGACAAATAACAGACTTTTATTGCTCTAGTGTTTTCCCATGGCATTCATTATTATAATTTACATTTTGCCTTCTACCGTTAATAGATAATCCTTAATAGTTTGAAATAAAATACCTATTTTGGGAATAATATAAAAAATATTTTAATCTCTTAAGCTTTCACTTGCATTTTTATGAAAATGTGTCTATCGTGTGTATAATTTCAATACACATTTTGTTATTTAAACCTTAAGTTGATTATTTTTAGTTTAGCATAAAGTAGATGAATTTTGATTAAAATCTAGTGATTTTGATGAAACGTAAAGAGAAATACATGTGTGAATTGTGCCTGTGGTTTTTTAGAAAAAAACCTATATATTTATTTATCTGTGCGGGGTCTTAGTTGAGGCATGAGGGGCCTTCGGTCTTTGCTGCAGCCTGAAGGAGCTTCCGTCTCGGTGTGAGGGCTCCGGTCCTCTGACCAGGGATGAAGCCCAGGCCCTGCACTGGGAATGTGGAGTCTCGGCCCCTGGACACCAGGGAGGTCCCTGTTCTATTTAGTTACTCGGCTCCACGTCACCTGCCCGGACAGGTGAAGCTTCGTTATCTTTGATATTCTAGAGACTTTTCCTCCTTTAAAACCCAAGTTTTCCGCGTGTTTGAGCTGCGCTGCTTCTCAAAGCCGGGTCGTGGGACATCGGTGTGTTTGCCGTGTGACCTGCAGCTTCAGGGATTCGTGAGAAGAGGGTGCCGGCCCCCGCCTCCTCGCTGGCTCTCCCAGCCCCGGCCCTGCTCGGGGTGGTCATCCCGGCCTGTTCCCCCCAGAACTTCCCCTTGTCTGTCACTGACTGCAGGCGCCCGCGTCTTGCCTTCCCTCCCTGGGAGACCTGTGAGCCTGGAGCCTGGAATGACCCCTGGAGACGCTAGAGTCCAGTGGCCCGGACGTGAGGGAAAAACTGAGCAGGAGGAATGCAGAGACCATGGGGAGTGCAAGGGAGCCTGATGGGGCTGGTGGGCCCCAGTGGGCTGGCCGGATGGGGCTGGCCAGATGGGGCTGATGCGATAGGACTGGTCCAGTGAGGTTGACCCAATGGGGCTGGCCCAGTGGGCTGACCCGATGGGGCTGGCTGGATGGGGCTGGCCCAGTGGGGCTGACACGATGGGGCTGGTCCAGTGGGCTGACCCGATGGGGCTAGCCAGATGGGGCTGGCCCGATGGGGCTGGTCCAACGGGCTGGCCGGATGGGGCTGACCGGATGGGGCTGGCCCAGTGAGGCTGATGTGATGAGGCTGGTCCAGTGGGCTGACCCGATGGGGCTGGCTGGATGGGGCTGATGC
>NW_011476883.1:0-672 GCF_000754665.1 Bison bison bison | reverse complement strand
CTGTTCTTGGGGCCCTCCGTCTGCTCCGGCTCCCTGTCCTCCCAGTCCGCTTCCAAGTGCTCCGGACCCGCCCCTGGCTGCTGGTGGGGCTGCCTCCTCGCACGCCTTCCTCCTGTGGACACTCGGGGTCCATGTTCCAGGTGTCCCTTTGGGAGCACTGCAGGGGGGTCGCCTGTGCCAGGAACCAGACTTCTGTCTGTGTTCCAGGCTTCTCTCGGCATCTCTGCTTCCCCACAGAGGCAGGCACGCTCATGGTGAATGGGCCCCTGACCAGATGGACGTGAAGGCCGGATGGCTCTCCCCTCCCCTGCTCCTCGCTGCTCACGACACCGGAGAGGTCCAGGCATATCCTGTGGAAAACACACCCACCAACTTGGTCTAACCACACGCTTGCCAAACACCCTGACCCCACGCTCTCTTCTCTGGGAAAACTCGCTCGTGGCCAGGAACAGGGCAGGGACCTGCGGCCCTGACTGTGGGCTTCTCTTCGGATCCTGTTCCTTGCCTGCAGGGACCAGGCACGCAGGTGTCCGGGGACCTCACGGCCTGGGATTCTGATCAAAGAGCTCAGTGGACCTAAAACCACGGAGTAACCAGACAGGCTCCTCAAACTGTCCCTCCCTGCCTGGCCCCTGCCCTGGCGGGGTTTCAGGCTGGGACCCTCCTCCCCGG
>NW_011476882.1:12461-14699 GCF_000754665.1 Bison bison bison | reverse complement strand
CATACTGGTTAGTAACAGGAAGACCCCCACTGAGGTTGCTTCTGACTTGGAAAGTGTGGTTGCATGCAACCAACTGAATATCCACAGATACAAATGCTCAGTCTATTCTGGTGAAAATGCTCTCTAATTCTTTCAGCGATGGAGCAAGGGTATATGTCACTTACAAGGCTCTCAGTCATGTGGGAGAGGGAATCTATAACACGGCATACGTTTGTTCCTCACAGAGGCCTCAGTGTTCCCTGAGGGAAAAATGACTGTCCTCTCCTGGCTCCAGCTGTTGATGCTGACCTGTACCGCCCATGGGTGGGGGTGGTGAAACTTGCATTTTTGTCTCCCTCCTCTTGCTGTGGACCCAGTGCTCCCTGGCTGACTGAGCCGCAGCCACCCTGCTGGCATCTGCAGACCCCTCTGAATCTGGGACTGATCATCCAGCTGATCCCCAGGCAGGGATGTCCACTCCTCAGCTTCAGCCTCAAGGTCTCCTAGCCCATTGCCTGCTTTGTCTTCATCTGGATTTAGTTCCTTTCCACATTTCGCCCTAAAGTGATGCAGATCCCTCCCTTGGACCTCACCTGCAGCAAAGCAGGAACCAAGATCAGCTCCTGAAAACAAAATTCCTAAACTGCAACCACCCTTCTGCCAAAGACTCCATTGAGTCATTGTACAGTGTGCCCCTGGAGTCCCAAGTGTGAATAGGGTGGAATCTGCCTGTCCCTGGTGTTCATTTCTTGTCACACCTCCCTTGTCTGAGCTCTCTCACCTCTGCCTGCTACTGCCTCTGTGGGCCATTCCCCACTGTGACTGGGATGCTCTTTTCTTTGGCTTGTCTTTCACTTGACCCAAGACTTCCCATACAATATCCAGATCAAAGGGGGCATAGTGTAGAATGTGTACCTTGTGGAGTACAGTTAGGATATTTGGTGTCACATAAGTCCCACACTCCTGAAATATGAAAACAGAGGGATAAAGAACACAAGAGTCAAATATGCCAAAGATTCCTGGGATGTTGGTTTAGATGAGCACTGAAGAGTGTCTGTGGGATCAGGAAGTATGGATATTAATGATGGCCATGACCAGACCAGTTACAGTGGAGTGACTGGGACAAAAGCTCCACGGAAGTGGGCTGAGGAGAGAATATCTCAGCAGAATTTGAAGCAGTTTTGCTTTGAAGGGCAGCTGGTAATGTGCCAATAGCTGCAGAATAGGGTGGTGGAAGACGGTGGGTTTCCCCCTGTGCTGTGGAATGCTGCGATGAAGAGGGGTTCTGGTTCAGGACAGAGGAGTGATAACTGCAGGTGCAAAGTCCCTGGGAAGGTGCAAAGCATGGGATCCCGAGCAGAGGTGAGGGGCTGGTGTAGTCAGGAGCACACATGCAGAGGGGCAGCTGACTGCCAGGGCAGAAACATGGAGTTTGGGATTGGGAAACTTGAGAAATCCACGAGATTGCTTCTTCCTTCTCCACGAATTATTGGCCTGTGGGGTTGGTGGTCATTAGGATGGAGGAAGGTTTCTTCTCCAGGAATTATTGCCGGGTGGGGCTGGTGGTCATTAGGATGGAGGAAGGTCACTACTGTGTAGTGTAGTAGTGTAGGTAGGTGAGAGTGAAAATAAACAGCAGTTCTACTCCGGCCACGGATTTAAGATAAAACACTTCTGTAAAGTTGTTTAGTTTGCTCCTCAACGCTCCGGTGCTCAGACACAGGCAGGGCGTGGGTAGGCAGGAGGGTGCAAGGAGCACAATAGACGTGTTTGCGGGGATACCTTCCAGCCCTGGCTCAGCCGATCCAGGAGGGGCCTGGAGGGTAGTGTTGAAGGACGTGTGGTAGGTGAGGTGGAGGTTTCCAGGAGGTTCTGGTATCAGTGCATTGGCACTAGAGCGAGGGAGCTGGAGGACAGGACATCATGTTGAGGGTGATGAGAGGGAGGAAGGCTAGAAAAAGGACACCATGAGGGGCGCGGTCTTTCCTGATGCCCGGGGCGGGACCATGGGCAGGGGGATGCTCGGGTGGGGAGGAGGGGAACATCGAAGAGGACGGAGAGTCTCCAGGATGACCGGGTGAGCCTCGTGGGCACTGAGGACGGATCAGAATAGTGAGGGCTGAGAGAACGGTGAGTGTACCACGGGAGGAACGCGTTCACAGGCCTGGGCTGGGTGGGAGGAGAAATACAGGGGACTTGTACCGGTCTCGCACTTTGGGGGCTTCGGCAGAGGGCGACAGGACCCGGACATGCCCGGTC
>NW_011476882.1:12218-12361 GCF_000754665.1 Bison bison bison | reverse complement strand
TCCTTGCCCGTGTTCCCTTGGTTCCGCGGGCCGCCGCAGAGGAACGCGGGATCCACGGGTGGTTTGCCCGGGCCCCTTCGAGAGGATCCCTTCCTTTCTCTGGTACTCATGGGCATTCTCCTTAACTTCCGCATCCACGCTGT
>NW_011476882.1:10953-11173 GCF_000754665.1 Bison bison bison | reverse complement strand
CAGAATATTGTAAAGAATTATTCTCCAATTTAAAATAAATTAATGATTAAAAAAAAGAAGAAGAATCCACCTGCCAATGAAACGGGCAGGCGTTCAGTCCCTGGTCCAGGCAGTTTCCACGTGCCACAGAGCAGCTAAGACTGTGTGTCACAACTCCTGAACCTGCCTTCTCCAACTACTGGAGCCACGAGCCTAGAGCTCATGCTCTGCAACAAGAGCA
>NW_011476882.1:7794-10853 GCF_000754665.1 Bison bison bison | reverse complement strand
GCTGGCAGATTCTTTACCATTTGAGCCTCCAGGGAAGTCCAAATGAATGCAAAATAGCCTGCGAAACTTTTTAAAATGTATAATAACATAGTTATAAGAATAAGATGCTAAATGAAAAGGGAGGGTGCCGCATAGAAAACGATTCATCCACTGTATCAGTATCATGCTGCTGCTGCTGCTAAGTTGCTTCAGTCCTGTCCGACTCTATGCGACCCCATAGCTGGCAGCCCACCAGGCTCCCCTGTCCCTGGGATTCTCCAGGCAAGAACACTGGACTGGGTTGCCATTTCCTTCTCCTATGCATGAAAGTGAAAAGTGAAAGTAACGTCGCTCAATCGTGTCCGACTCTTAGCGACCCCATGGACTGCAGCCTACCAGGCTCCTCAGTCCATGGGATTTTCCAGGCAAGAGTACTGGAGTGGGGTGCCATTGCCTTCTCCCTCAATATCATGACACAACACAATTATAAAGCAAAGCACCTGGGACAACCAGGTACTTTTCATTTGGTCTACATGTGACCAGATTTATATTGCGAACAGCCTGCTGGTCATTTCTTGGTTGATAATGCAAATACTAGTGTGAGGAAAAACACAGCAAAAGATACAGCACCTGTCCTTAGACAGTTCTATTATATTTCCCATTCAGGTAGGGGATCAGAGATGAGAAATATAGCTCTGGGGACTACCTGAGTGCACAGATAGACAGACAGCAGAATTCATTTTCACTTCTGAAGAATCTCATGGGCACTTGCTTGGTATACAACATTGGGCTCTGAGTGTGGGGAGGAAAAGTAGATTTCATCACTCATGTCTCCTGTAATGAAAAGGGAAGCTATTTGTTATTAGTGGAAAGATGTTTGTGAATCATAGCTATGGCAAAGGTTTTGTATTCAGAATACATAAGAAATTTTAAAATTGCAAAGGACAAAACGGAGTGAAGGAGGACAGATGCTTGTGCCAGGGATTCAGATGTGGAAGGAGAAACCAGAAGGAGGCAGCACCTGGGCATTTTCAGGGTGATGGACTTGGCCTGTTCCTGGTCATGCTGGTGATCACTGGAATTCGCCATGTGTCAGAGCTCAGAGAGCTTCAGACCCAAAGACAAGCAAGCCAGGACTTTCCTGGTGGTCCAGTGGTTAAGAATCACCCTGCCATATAAAATTAATACACAGAAATCCCTTGCATTCCTATACACTAACAATGAAAAATCAGAGAAATTAAGGAAACAATCCCATTTACCATTGCAAAAAAAATAATAAAATACTTAGGACTAAATTTACCTAAAGAAACAAAAGTCCTGTATACAGAAATCTATTTAAAAAAACTGATGAAAGAAGTCAAAGATAACACAAATAGATGAAGAAATGTACAATATTCTTGGATTAAAGAATCAATACAGTGAAAATGACTCTACTACCAAAAGCAGTCTATAGATTCGTCACAATCCCGAACAACCAATGGTATTTTTCACAGAAGTAGAAGAAATAATTTCACAGTTTGTATGGAAATACCAAAGACCCCGAATTCCCAAAGCAATTTTCAGAGAGAAGAATGAAACTGCAGGAATCAACCTTCCTGACTCAGACTATATTACAAAGCCAGAGTCATCAAGATGGTATGGTACTGGCACAAAGACAGAAATCTAGATCAATGAAACAAAACAGAAAGTTCAATGATAAATCCCTGCACCTATGAACACCTTATCTTTGACAAAGGAGGCACAAATATACAATAGACAAAACACAGTCTCTTCAACCCGTGGTGCTGGGAAAAGTGCTCAACTACGTATAACAGAATGAAACTGGAACACTTTCCAACACCATATGCAAAAATAAACGCAAAATGGATTAAAGACCTAAGTGTAAGACCAGAAACCACAAAACTCTTAAGAGGAAAACAGGAAAACACTCTGTGACATAAATCACAGCAAAATCCTCTAGGATCCACCTCCCAGAGTAATGGAAATAAAAACAAAAATAAACAAATGGGACCTAATTAAACTTAAAAGCTTTTGAACAACGAAGGAAACTATACACAAGGTGAAAAGACAGCGCTCAGAGCAGGAGAAAATAAGAGCAAATGAAACAACTGACACAGAAGGAATCTCCAAAATTTACAAGCAGCTCATGTGGCTCAATACCAAAAAAAATGAACAACCCAATAAAAAGTAGGCAAGTGACCTAAGCAGACATTTCTCCAAAGACATACAGATGGCTAATAAACACATGAAAAGATGCTCAGTATCACAGATTATTAGAAAAATGCAAATCAAAACCACAATGAGGTATCATCTCACACAGGTCAGAATGGCCATCATCAAAATGTCTACAAACCATAATGCTGGAGAGGGTAGGGAGAAAAGGGAACCTTCTTCCACAGTTGGTGGGAATGCAAACTGGTATAGCCACTATGGAGAACCGTGTGCAGATTCCTTAAAAAACTGGCTATAGAACTGCTATACGACCCACTGCTGGGCATACACCTCGAGGAAACCAGATTTGAAAGACACACATGTACCCCTATGTTCACCGCAGCACTATTTACAATAGTTAGGACATTGAAGCAACCTAGATGTCTATGAGCAGATGAATGGATAAGGACGTAGTGGTACATATACACAGTGGAATATTACTCTGCTATTAAAAAGGAATACATTTGAATCAGTGCAAATGAGGTGGATGAACCTGGATCCTGTTATACAGAGAGAAGTAAGTCAGAAACAGAAAGACAAATATATATGGAATGCACATATATGGAATTTAGAAAGGCAGTAGCAACGATTCTACATGCAGGGTAGCAAAGAAGACAGAGACCTATACCACAGACTTTTCAACTCGGTGGGGAAAGAGGAGGGTGGGGTGATTTGAGTGAATAGCATTGAAACATATACATTACCATATGTAAAACATGACCAGCACAAGTTCAATGCATGAAGCAGGGCACCCAAAGCTGGTGCTCTGGGACAACCCAGAGGGATAGAGTAGGGAGGGAGGTGGGACCCCCAGTTCAGGAATGGGGGGACACATATATAACTGTGGCCAATTCATGTTGATATATGGT
>NW_011476882.1:3807-7532 GCF_000754665.1 Bison bison bison | reverse complement strand
AGCTAAGACTGTGTGTCACAACTCCTGAACCTGCCTTCTCCAACTACTGGAGCCACGAGCCTAGAGCTCATGCTCTGCACAAGAGCAGTCTCTGCAATGAGAAGCCCGCGCACCACCGCTAGAGAGTAGTGCTCCTTCTCCACAGCTAGAGAAAGCCCTCATGCAGCAACAAAGACTCAGTGCAGCCACAATAAAGAAATAAATAAGAAAACCAGGCCAATCTTACTGTATGTTCATTTGAAAAATCCAGTGGTAGATACTAAAGTAGGTGCATCTCTATATTCTTTGAATAATCATATCTTGGGTGAAGCTAACAAAATTTACATATATGTATTGTTAAAACTAGGCTATGTTAAAACTTTAGCTGCTGCTGCTGCTGCATCGCTTCAGTCGTGTCCAAGTCTGTGTGTCCCCATAGACTGGTGGGGCAGCCCACCAGGCTCCCCCGTCCCTGGGATTCTCCAGCCAGGAACACTGGAGTGGGTTGCCATTTCCTTCTCCAATGCATGAAAGTGAAAAGTGAAAATGAAGTCGCTCAGTCTAGGCTATGTTAAAACTTTAGATCGGCTTCCCAGGCACTGCTCTTTTCTAGAGAGCTACTTTTCTCAGAGAACTTACTTCGAAACTTTAGTAACCAGAACTGCGGCCTCCAGCGCATTGAAGGGCAGGAAACAAATGACATTAGGAAGACGGTTCAAATCCTGTGACAGCCGGCTAGGATTAACACACATCCCAGAAAAAGTCTCTTCACATTTCAGTAACTGATCCTGTATTTCAACCACTTAGTTCAGTTCTTTAGGGCCACTGCTGTCCCCTTAAACAAACACTTGGTGTGAAACATTTGGAAAATGACCTTAACCCAATTCACTCCCAACCACTTTTCACATGTCACAAGGAGTCTCTCACAATGATATTTCTTCAGAGAGAAAGCCAATTCTCAGATAAAGAAAAGAATTCACACACACACCTTGTGAAGAAGTACTGAGATTTTAGAAACTGACTCACAACTAACCTGTGGTTCATCATTCTTGACTCTTCTTCTTTTCCCTCCATCCACTCTGAGAACTGAATATTTGGCCATGCTATCTGATTTGCCCACCAAGTTTCTCGTACCACACACGTGGTGTTAATAGTGAGCCTACACACAAAGGCATTAATACCAGTCAGACCTATTGAAGTCGGCTACCTGGGGGCAAGGAGGTGGCTGGGGCAATACATTCAACATCTCCTTTCCTTCACCACCCCACCCCATTTCATCCCCTGCTGTCACTTGGCCCAAATGAATAAAGATTTTGCACCAAATCTCTCCTTAAATCACCACTGCCTCAAGTTTTCTACGTTATTTCACGTGGGTTCTGAAGCCAGGAAACAGATTTTACTTGAAATGAGTAAAGCTAGACAGACAGTCCATTGGCCAGAGATTCTGTTTGGGAGCTGATGTCTCTCAGTGTACTGCCTGCCCAATGTGATGAATGAATAAAGTAAAAGTCATCTTGGCTTGGCTGTGGTGCCCGGTTTTTCAGATGGTAGCCACTAGATGGCGGGCTAGAAAGGTACTTGGATACTTGACTCACGTTGTAATCAGTAGACTTTTAGTTCAGTTCAGTTGCTCAGTCGTGTCCAACTCTTTGTGATCCCATGGACTGCAGCACGCCAGGCCGCCCTGTGCATCACCACCTCCCGGAGCTTACTCAAACTCATGTCCATTGAGTCGGTGATGCCAGCCAACCATCTCATCCTCTGTTGTCCCCTTCTCCTCCCACCTTCAATCTTTCCCAGCAAGGGGTCTTTTCCAGTGAGTCAGTTCTTCACATCAGACGTTCAAAGTATTGCAGTTTCAGTTTCAGCATCAGTCCTTCCAATGAATATTCAGGGCTGAATTCCTTTAGGATGGACTAGTTCGATCTCCTTACTGTCCAAGGGACTCTCAAGAGTCTTCTCCAACACCACAATCCTAAAGCATCAATATTTCGGCGCTCAGCTTTCTTTATCATGTCTGTACTTGACTACTGGAAAAAACATAGCTTTGACTTCACAGGCCTTTGTTGGAAAAGTAATGTCTCTGCTTTTTAATATGCTATCTAGGTTGGTCGTAACTTTTCTCCCAGTAGACTTTAAGGGAATTGTATTACCTGGCATAACGGAGGTGGGGGTGGGGCAGTTTCTTCATCCAATCAGTTGAAAAAGCTTAAGAGCAGGGACTGAGCCTTCCTGAGCATGAAACAGTTTAGCCTCAAGACTACAGCCTGAGAAACTTGCATGAGACTCAAAGTTGCTGGGCTGCTCTGCACATTTGGGCCTCTGGATTACCACCAGGATTTCCAGCCAGCTGACCTGCCTAAGAATATCAGAACTGTCAGCACACATGAACCCATGATCCAATTCCCTAAAGTAACTCTCACTATTGGCTGTGTTTCTCCAGAGAAGCCTAATACACACTCAATATGTCACATCTTTCTCAATCCAATCCAAAGACATTAACTGAGTCACTGTATTATCCCACACCAGATGCTGTGCATTACAGGAGCTGATAGAGGACACAGCCATTTATTTAGTGCCTTCCACCTGCCAGGACATGGGCGCTAGGTGTTTTACATCTGTTATCCCCACTAGGTCTCCCAATAAACCTCACCAACAGGTAGAGTTATTGCCACTTTACAGATAAGGAATTTGAGGCTGAAGCAGAGTGCCTGGGCTGGTAGGGCCTGCACTGGAACCCAGCTTGAGTGTAGACTGTGAACTGTGGGATGGAGGGAGATGACATGGGGAGACGAGTTTGGGCACACGTCCCAGAGAGTTTCCGTGCCATGGGGGTGCCGGGAAACATCACACCCTTGTTATCAGTCCTGGGCATCCCCTTGCAATAGGAGCAGCCCCAATCCATCTGAAGCCAAAATTACCAGGAAGAGAATGATGCACGTAACAGAGATTAAGTCTATGAGTGGTTTCCAGGTGGGAGAGGTGTAACAGAAAAGCCAGCCTCCTGGTGAGGGTTCGTCTAGCTGTGAGGGAAAAGCTCGAGGACTGTGGCTGAGAAGGAAGGAGCCTCTAGGGCTGGACACAGATGTCTAACGTGACCTTGAAGTGCTTCATGAAGCTTGAGGGTAAGGCCTGACCTGAAACCTGCCCCGCTGCAGCTCAGTATTTGTTACAACAGGGAACATGCCAACACATTTCTACGAACCTCATTCCATACTCACAAAAACCACCTGCTCAGTCCATGGCATTTTTCAGAATAATTCACCCATTTTCAGGTGGGCTGCTATGGCACAGTGAGCCAATTTAATTTCTCAAGATGTGATGATAACAAGTGGGAGAACTGGGTGCAAGGAAGGCTGTCTAGAATCAGAGCTAGTGTCCGTACCCACACACTGTATTGTTTCCTCATAAAAGGGGAAAAAGGAAGAAAAAAAGGAGAAAATGAAGGAAAAAGAATAAAAGGAGACCCATGATGCTTACTGTATTGCGGCATCCATGTTGGACTGTGAGTAAAGAGAAAACTCCTCAAAGAACCTAATCAGAAAGGTAACTGACAATAACACAACATGAAATCAGGGGAATGGATGGGCTCAAGCACAGTGTCCATGTACACGGAGAGCAGTGGGAGAAGAATGGAGGGCACGGGGGAGGGTAAGAGTAGAAGGAGCTATGGGAGCAAGAGGAAGCTGAGGACAGCAGAGTGACAGGGCTCCTGTGGACTTGCCCAGGACACTGATCAGCAGGTT
>NW_011476882.1:3480-3707 GCF_000754665.1 Bison bison bison | reverse complement strand
GCTCTGTGTACCTCACCTTATCATCACTCATAAGATGGTGAACGTGTTCTGAGCACCTGTGGGGCACCAGACTCCCAGACTGGTGCTTTCCAGACTTTGTGGGCACAAGAGTGTTTCAGGCAGCAAGAGGGTCCTCAAGGAGCTCACCATGGGGTGGGCAGGGAGCCAGACTGAAGACAATGGTGAAACAAGTGTAATGAGAGCCTTGGCCTCAGGAGCCAGCAGAG
>NW_011476882.1:0-1375 GCF_000754665.1 Bison bison bison | reverse complement strand
CATTAACTGATGTCCATAGCATGTTACCATATCGGTTTAAAAATGGCAGTCTGCAAACAGAGAAAGAAATAAGTCACATACAGACTGTCCATACTGTTCACGGGGTTCTCAAGTACGTCAAGGCTGTATACTGTCACCCTGCTTATTTAACTTATATGCAGAGTACATCATGCGAAATGCCAGGCCGGATGAAGCACAAGCTGGGATCAAGATTGCTGGGAGAAATATCAATAACCCCTGATATGCAGATGACACCACCCTTTTGGCTGAAAGCGAAGAAGAACTAAAGAGACTCTTGATGAAAGTGAAAGAGGAGAGTGAAAAAGTTGGGTTAAATCTCAACATTCAGAAAACTAGGATCATGGCATCCGGTCCCATCACTTCATGGGAAATAGGGAAACAATGGAAACAGTGAGAGACTTTATTGTTTGGACTTCAAAATCACTGCAGATGGTGACTGCAGCCACGAAATTAAAAGACGGCTTCTCCTCGGAAGAAAAGCTATGACCAACTTAGACCACATATTAAACAGCAGAGACATTACTTTACCAACAGAGTCATGCATGGATGTGAGAGGTGGACTATAAAGAAAGCTGAGTGCTGAAGAATTGATGCTTGTGAACTGTGATGTTGGAGAAGACTCTTGAGAGTCCCTTAGACTGCAGGGAGATCAAACCAGTCCATTCTAGAGCAAGTCAGTCCTGAATATTCATTGGAAGGACTGATGCTGAAGCTGAAACTGCAATACTTTGGCCACCTGAGGAGAAGAACTGGCTCATTGGAAAAGACCCTGATGCTGGGAAAGATTGAAGGCGGGAGGAGAAGGGGACAACAGAGGATGAGATGGTTGGATGGCAGCACCTATTCAACGGACATGAGTTTGAGTAGGATCCGCGAGTTGGTGATGGACAGGGAAGCCTGGCATGCTGCAGTCCATGGGATTGCAAAGAGTCGGATATGACTGATTGATTGAACTGAACTGAAGACTGTCCAACCGCCATCTGATACTGAAGAGGTGGGGCATCTGCGGAAAATAACTGTTCTGAAAGAACACGGATCCCACTTGGCTAAAGAGGATTCTGGTCCTGTGACACTAAGGCACACCTGGTTGGTCCTAGAGAGACAGATGTCTCTCTCTGCGTGTCTGTCCCTCTCTCTACCCCTGGCTCTCACACGTTCTTTCTCAGGATCAGGTTCTCAGCAGCAGGACGCCAAAGCAGTGCCTCCCATCCTCAGCCCGTGCGAGAAGCCGGGAGTGGGCGGCGGTCGGCCTCCCATCCTTAGTGTGTGTGGAATAGAAGGGTGAAGACCACCGAGAGGAGTCCTCCAGCGTCCTATAGAGCCAACCCGCCCTTGAGCGGGGAGGAGTCTTCGG
>NW_011476881.1:12316-16029 GCF_000754665.1 Bison bison bison | reverse complement strand
TTCTTTTCCAACTTGGATTCTTTTATTTCTTTTTCTTCTCTGATTGCTGTGGTTAGAACTTCCGTGACTATATTGAATAAAAGTGGCGAGAGTGGCCATCCTTCTCTTCTTCCCGATCTTAGAAGAAACGCTGTCTTCTCTTTACCATCGAGTATGATGTTATCGGTAGGTTTGTCAAATGTGGCCTTTTTTATGTTCAGATAGGGTCCCTCTATGCCCACTTTCTGGAGAGTTTTATCACAAATGGATGTTGGACTTTTCTCTAAAGCTTTCTCTGCATCTATTGAGATCTATGGGTTTGTGGATATTGAAAAATTCTTGCATCACTTGGATGAATCCCACTTGATCATGTTGTGTGGTCCTTCTAATGTATTGCTGGATTTGGTTTGCTACTGTTTTGTTGAGAATTTTGTGCCTATGTTCATCATTCATATTGCCCTGTAACTTTCTCTTTTGGTAGTATATTTGTCTGCTTTTGGTATCAGGATGACGGTGGCCTCATAGGATGAGTTTGGGGAGTGTTCTTTCCTCTGCAAGTTTTTGGAATAGTTTCAGAAGGATGGGTATTGACTCTTCACTAAATGCCTGATGGAATTTGCCTCTGAAGTCATGTGGTCCTGGCCTTCTGTTTTCTGGAAAATTTTAAGTCAGAGTTTCAATTTCAGTACATATGATGTGTTTCTTTGTATTTTCTATTTCTTCCTGGTTCATACTTGGAAAATTGTACCACTCTAATAATTGGTCCATTTCTTCTAAGTTGTCCATTTCACTGGCATATACTTGCTTCCTGTATTCTCTTACAATCCAGTGCATTTCTGTGATGTCAGTTGCAACTTACTTCTCCATGTCTAATTTTATTGAGTTTAACCCTCTCCCTTTTATTCTTGATGGGTCTGGCAAAAGGTCTATCACTTTTGCTTATCCTCTCAAAGAACCAGCTTTTGGTTTTATTCACTTCAGTTCAGTCACTCAGTTGTGTCCGGCTATTTGCAACCCCATGGACTACAGCACACCAGCTTTCCCTGTCCATCACCAACTCCTGGAGCTTACTCAAACTCACGTCCGTCGCATCAGTGATGTTCTCCAATCGTCTCATCCTCTGCCATCCCCTTCTCCTCTCACCTTCAATCTTTCCCAGCATCATGGTCTTTTCCAATGAGTCAATTCTTCACATCAGGTGGCCAAAGTAGTTTCATTGACTTCATCTATTGCTTTCTTAATCTCTATTACATACATCTCTGCTCTGATCTTTGATTTCTTCCCTTCTGTTAACTTTCCATTTTATTTGTTCTTTTTTCTCTCATTGCTTTAGGTGTAAGATTAGGTTGTTTATTTGAGGTTTTTCTTGTTTCCTGAGGTGAGATTGTATTGCTATAAAATTCTCTCTTAACTGCTTTTGCTGCATCCCACAGGCTTTGTGTTTTCCCTTTCATTACTCTATAGGTATATTATGATTTACTCTTTGATTTCTTCAGTGACTTAGCCTCCACATTTTTGTTTTTTTCCTACAGTTTTGTTTTTTTTTTTTTGCTGCAGCTGATTTCTACTTTTTACCATTGTTTAATAATATGGGTTTGTTGTTGTTCAGTCGCCCAGTCGTGTCTGACTCTTGGCGACCCCATGGACTGCAGCTTGCCAGGCCTCCGTGTCCCTCACCATCTCCCGAAGTTTGCCTAAGTTCATGTCCATTGCATGGGTGATGCCATCCAGCCATCCCACCCTCTGATGCCCTCTTCTCCTTCTGTCCTCAGTCTTTCCCACCATCAGGGACTTTTCCAATGAGTCAGCTGTTCGCATCAGATGACCAAAATACTGGACTTTCAGCTCAGCATCAGTCCTTCCCAATGAGGATTCAGAGTTGATTCCCCTTAAGATTGACTGGTTTGATTTCCTTGCTGTCCAAGGGACTCTCAGGAGTCTTCTCCAGCACCACAGTTCAAAGGCATCAATTCTTTGGTGCTCCGCCTTCTTTACGCTCCAGCTCTCACAACCGTACATGCCCACTGGGAAGACCACAGCCTTGACTATATGGATCTTTGTCAGCAGAGTAATGTCTCTGATTTTCAACACACCGTCTAGGTTTGTCATAGCTTTCCTGCCAAGAAGCAAACGTCTTCTGACTTCATGGCTTCAGTGACCATCCACAGTGATTTTAGAGCCCAAGAAGAGGAAATCTGTCACCATTTCCACCTTCCCCCCTCTATTTGCCATGAAGTAATGGGGTGGGATACCGTGATCATTTTTTTTTTTCAATATTTAGTTTTAAGCCGGCTTTTCCCACTCTCCTCCTTCACCCTCATCGAGAGGCTCTTTAGTTCCTCTTCCCTTTCTGCCATTAGAGTGGTATCATCTGCATATCTGAGGTTGTTGAGGTTTCTCCTGCCTATCTTGATTCCAGCTTGTAAATCATCCAGCCCGGCATTTCTCATGATGTGCTCAGCATATAGAGTAAACAAACAGGGTGACAGCAGACAGCCCTGTCGTACGCCTTTCTCAGTCCTGAACCAGTCAGTTGTTCCATACAGTGTGTGTTTCTTCTTGACCCACATACAGGTGTCTCAGGAGACAGGTAAGATGGTCTTGTAGTCCCATCTCTTTAAGAGCTTTCCACAGCTTATTATGACACACACAGACAAAGGCTTTGCGTAGTTGATGAAACAGAGGTAGATGGTTTCCTGGAATTCCCTTGGTTTCCCTATGATCCAGCGAATGTTGGCAATTTGATCTCTGGTTGCTCTTCCTTTTCTAAACCCAACCTGGACATCTGGATGTTCTTGGTTCACATAATATGAAGGCTAGCATGCAAGATTTTAAGCATTTCCTTACTAGCATGGCAGTTCAGTTCAGTTCAGTTCAGTTGCTCAGTCATGTCCGACTCTTTGCGACCCCATGAATCGCAGCACACCAGGCCTCCCTCTCCATCACCAACTCCCGGAGTTCACTCAGACTCAAGTCCATCGAGTCAGTGATGCCATCCAGCCATCTCATCCTCTGCCGTCCCCTTCTTCTCCTGCCCCCAATCCCTCCCAGCATCAGAGTCTTTTCCAATGAGTCAACTCTTTGCATGAGGTGGCCAAAGTACTGGAGTTTCAGCTTTAGCATCATTCCTTACAAAGAAATCCCAGGGCTGATCTCCTTCAGAATTGACTGGTTGGATCTCCTTGCAGTCCAAGGGACTCCCAAGAGTCTTCTCCAACACCACAGTTCAAAAGCATCAATTGTTCGGTGCTCAGCTTTCTTCACAGTCCAACTCTCACATCCATACACGACCACTGGAAAAACCATCGCCTTGACTAGACGGATCTTTGTTGGCAAAGTAATGTCTCTGCTTTTCAATATGCTATGTAGGTTGGTCATAACTCTCCTTCCACGGAGTAAGTGTCTTTTAATTTCATGGCTGCAGTCACCATCTGCAGTGATTTTGGAGCCCAAAAAAACATAAAGTCTGACACTGTTTCCACTGTTTCGTCATCTATTTGCCATGAAGTGATGGGACCAGACGCCATGATCTTTGTTTTCTGAATGTTGAGTTTTAAGCCAACTTTTTTCACTCTCCTCTTTCACTTTCATCAAGAGGCTTTTTAGTCCTCTTCACTTTCTGCCATAATGGTGGTGTCATCTGCATATCTGAGGTGATTGATATTTCTCCCGGCAATCTTGATTCCAGCTTGTGCTTCTTCCAGCCCAGCATTTCTCATGATGTACTCTGCATA
>NW_011476881.1:7675-11836 GCF_000754665.1 Bison bison bison | reverse complement strand
GTTTTCCAAATTTGCTGGCATATTGAGTGCAGCACTTTCACAGCATCATCTTTCAGGATTTGAAATAGCTCAACTGGAATTCCATCACCTCCACTGGCTTTGTTCGTAGTGATGCTTTCTAAGGCCCACTTGACTTCACATTCCAGGATGTCTGGCTCTAGGCATGGCAGACGAGTGCAATTGTCCAATGGTTAGCACATTCTTTGGTACTACTCTTTTTGGGAATTGGGATGTGGATTGACTTTTTCCAGTCTTGTGGCCACTGGTAGATCTTCCAGGTTTGCTAACATATTGGATGCAACACTTTGATGGCATCATCCTTTAGGGTTTTGAGAAGTTCTACTGGAATTCCGTCGCATCCACTAGCTTTATTAAGAGCAGTGCTTCCTAAGGCCCACTGGACTTCACTCTCCAGAACAGGTGGCTCTGGGTGGTGACCACACCATCGCAGTAATCCAGTACATTAAGATCTTTTTTGGACAGTTCTTCTGTATATTCTTTCCATATCTTCTTGATCTTTTCAGCATCTACTAGGTCTCTTCCGTTTCTGTCCTTTATTGTGCCCATCTTTGGGAAAAATATTCCCTTGATATCTCCAGTTTTCCTGAAGAGATCTCTAGCATTTCCTCTTCTGTTGTTTCTTCTAGTTTTATACACTGTTCATCGAAGAAGGCCTTCTTGTCTCTCCGCGCTGTTCTTTGGAAGTCTGCATTTAGTTTGGTATACCTGTCCCTTTCTCCCTTGATCTTTGCTTCTCTTCTTTCTTTAGCTATTTGTAAGGCCTCCTACCACTTTGCCTTCTTGCTTTTCTTTCTCATTTTGATGGTTTTGTTCACAGCCTCCTGTACAGTATAACAGACCTCAGTCCATCGTTCTTCAGACACACTGTTTACAAGTTCTAATCCCTTGAATCTATTTGTCGCCTCTGCTGCATTATCATAGTGGATTTGACTAAGTCATACCTGACTGGTCTAGAAGTTTTCACCACATTTTTAGGTTAAGCCTGAATTTTGCTATGTGAATCTGATGATCCAAGCCACAGTCAACTCCAGGTCTTGTTTTTTCTGACTATATACAGGTTCTCCATCTTCAGTTACAAAGACTGTAATCAATTTGATTTTGGTATTGACCATTTGGTGATGACCATGTGTAAAACTGTCTCATGTGCTGTTGAAAAAGGGTATTAGTATCTCAATAATATGGAATTATTAAGATACAATTTACTTACAAGGTCTCTGAGCCACTCTAAGCACATCCTCTTATGGTACCACCACCACAATTGAAACAAAAAACTTTTTCATCACCTGCAAAATTGCTTCTGGGTTTTCGTAGTGTAACCCCTTATGTCAATCCCCAGATGCAGGCAACACTCAATCTGTTTTCTCCATATATAGTTTGGCCCCCTCAAGAATGTGAAGTAAATGGAATAGGCAGTAGGTAGACCTATCCTTGAGGATTCTGTGAGGGAAAAGGATATGTAGGTGACTCCTGGATGTGCAATGTACATGGCACCTGAGTGTAGTGACATGGGTTGATTGTTACCTACCTATTCGTCAGACTGAAGGCTTACACTCTCCATAATGTGTATATGTATTGTCTGTTTAACTCATATTTAATTCAATGCAATTTCTCTTCTATGTTTGCAAGGGTTGTTGTATGAAATAGAAATGGTAAATCTTTTAAAAGAAAGTGCATCTTCTTTGTAAAAGTCCTCCATCTGCGTCTGAGAGGTACTTACCAGGACGTCAACATTGCACAAGCACGGGTACAACAAGCACACTAGTCATTCAAACGCTGCTCCCTGGGTCACACAGGGACAGTCCACATGGCAACCCCGGCAGCCCCAAAGTGCCCGGCCGGACCTGCCAATTGCAGGTGAGAGTCTCCTCACTTAAAGTCAGCTGAGTAGCAGCCTTTATTGCATCTGCAAGCTTAACCCACTGCTATCATGCAAAGGAACATATAAGCCAACTGCAAGGATTAGGACTCTTGACATTTTGGGGCATGGTTACTGTGCCCACTGCAGCCAGTGCTCTCTTCAGGGCTCGCCTACTCTAAATTCTTTGTTTGTGCCAGTCTCCCTCAAGAGTCTAGAGAAAGCGCTAGACCTGGGGCTGGTGCTGGTGGGGTGGGGGCGTGATAGGGAAGGAGCATCTTCCCAAGAGTTTGACAGGCAGCAGAACCAGGCAGGATGGGGCCTAGGGCTCTCCAAGGCAGCTGCCGCTGTCTCCCAGGCTGGAGAACGGGCATGAGGGGGAAAGGCGACAGGGGTGCACTGAATGAGGCTGGGCTTTGGCCTTCCTCCTACCCTCTGGGGCACAGATGTATTTCTTTAGCCTATGCCTCAGGCCCTGCCACAGATTTCCTGCTGGAAGTGGATGGCTTGGGGCTGAGCCACGGCCTGTGATGTATATGTTTCCAGCAACATCATAGTGAGGTAGTTGGTCTGAACTGTGGGCTCAGAGGAGGGAAGGGAGCCTGGTAAAAAGTGAATGAGGGGTTGTGCTCATGCCCTCCCACCTCCCCTTCCATGAGCTTCTCCACTTCCTCACCCTGGTGACCACAGTCCCAGGCCCCTCTCTGCCCAAGGGTGGTGCTGATGCTGGTGCTGGACTTCTCCCTGAGCACAAGTTACCTACATGTCTCGGTGGGCAGAAAGCTCAGCTGGAAGGCCTCTGCCAATTTTACTCACTCAACAACAGCGAGATGTGCCACACCACCAGGCAATAACCACTGGATCAGGGTCAGGGTCACAGCTGTAATCTAAGTGATCAAGGCCAATTGGTCCGGGGTGGGGGGTGCGTCTGATTAGAAGGAGGAAGTTCCACCAATGTTCTACTCTGACCCTGGGATCTCTGACTGTTCCAACCCACATGTAGTCTGTCCACCTGACCTCCTGCCAAGAGGCCTGGAAGGGAATCAACGTAGGAATATGGGGGAAGCGCTCCCCATTGCCCAGGTGCAGTCACTCCTAACTTCGCTTCCTCATGGCACCCATCTTGCCCCTCCCTCAGGTAACTCATGTTGGGCGGTTCCCTGTTTCTAAGATGAGCAGCAGTATCCCTGGTACTCTCCAGAGCCACTCTTCCCATTTTCATTCATCCACACCCTCAGTAGTTGACAGATATCATAGAATGGCAAGGTAAGATCCAGAGCCTCCTCCAGCGACTCCAGCACTTTGAGATTCCCAACACCCTGTCCTGAGGTTTGGTGCCTCCTGCATCATTCCCCTCCTACATTTTGGGAATGTGACGCCACCCCTTGAATGATGGGGATCCAACCCTTGCTTCGGCTCACTCAATGCTTTACAGAACCTGGACCACTCTCTACTTTCTTTACTCCCTGAATCACATCCTTCTGTCTCAAGGGCATTAACTTTGCTGACTTTTATTCACACAGAGAGATGTCCAGGTACCAACTTTGAATGTGCTACCTACCATCATGCCCCCTTTTGTGTAATAAAACCCTGGTCTTTCAGGAATGGTGTCAGGCAGAACCTACGCTCAATTCACTCAAACACAGATCTTTCTCTCTGAGTCTCAGGCTGGCACAGTCTTGGAGTGCTGGCTGACGGAAAGGAAGTGCTCCCCAAACTTCAGTGAGGGAGAAATTGAACAGAGAGTTCAGACTCATTGTCATGTGCCCTAAAGAGGTAGTCTGGGATACTGAGCTGGGATACTCTGGGAAATATCCTTTGTTGGAAGTTCTGTGTCATGGGTCTGGTGGAGCAGTATTTGACGGGGACCTTGCAAGAACAGAGACCTACTAACCACACTTGCCATAGAGCATGATGGGCCCATTTGCACTCAAGGGTATAGAGAGGCTCAGGCTGGAGGTGAGGGTGGTCAGCTGGCTAGGGCAGGAAGGATGTGAAAACACAAAGGACTGCACCATCCATCTCTAGCTGCCAGGGTGCACTCTGACCCAGGTTGGCACCAAACAGATGCATCTCCTGACCTCCAGCCCAGAGACTCGCCTATCTCCTGTGCTCCCTGTACCTTCCCTCCTGCTCCCCAGCTCACTGGGTCCAGGCTTCATCCTAAGCCCTTTATTGAATCCAAAGAAGGAGAAGAGAAACTATTGGTGCCTGAGTCTCAGGGGTGAGGGCTAAAGAGGAGAGGAGCATTGTGTGCAGGTTCCAGCGTGCAAGGTGGGACTGGG
>NW_011476881.1:4156-5141 GCF_000754665.1 Bison bison bison | reverse complement strand
GGGTTCTCCATGATGTGCCCATGGAGAAGATGGCCATGCCCCGTGAGTGGGCAGCTAAAAGAAAGATTTTTCACCAATCTGGACTAATGATGTGTGTGCATATATATATGTATGTATGTGTGTACCAGTGCATTTATATGTCTATATCTGTGTATGTGTGAGCAGGTGTGATTTGGGACTGGGCTGAGGCAGGGGAATGGGAAGAGAATTGAAAGGCTGATCTCTTTAGCACTTTCTCCATCAGTCAGCCCCAGGCCAGCAGGCAGAGCTGAGCTGGGGACAACAGTGCAGCACTGAGAAAGCCCGGGCCCCTGAAAGGAGGTTTGGGGAACAGCTAGGAAGTAGGATTCAGGAAAGTGATTCATCTAAACACTGAAGCTCTATGAAGCTTTTATGGGGTCCCCTTGACACAATTAAGCTACCAGCCCTCCCTTCCTCTCTAGTCCCAGACTCGCAGAGACTGGAAACAGGCCAAGGGTGGAGAACCCAGCCCAGCACACCCCAAGTGCTACTTTAACATTTGTCCCTAGTAAAAGGACCCCAATCTGGCGTCCTAATGACCCACTGACCAAGGGGCACCCAATGACGACCCCTGAGGGATGGACAGAGGGAGCACGGGTGAAGAATTATGTCCTGGGGAGGGTGAGAGGGGGAAGAGTGGGGAGAGAGGAGGGGCCTGGCCTACTCACTTGGCCCTTTGTTACTGGGTCTCTATTTGGGTCGTTGTTTTCTCCCACCACCGCCATCACTGACACGGCCTCCCGTGCCCTCTTGGCCACAGATTTCGCACCAGCGCCCGTGTGCTTGGACTCTTTGGTTCCCAAAGGGACCAAGGTATACCTTTTGGACCTCCCAAGCAGCGGAATGCCAGAGACTGGGGGCAAGGTGGCCGGTTCCAGAGAAGTGGCCGAGATTCACTGCTCCCAGGAAGGGAAGGTTCTCCCAGGGCAGGTTTGGAGATGCCCCCAAGGGATTTCTTCTCCCG
>NW_011476881.1:3308-4056 GCF_000754665.1 Bison bison bison | reverse complement strand
GCTTTCGGTGGTGGCGGCTGCGGTCGCTGCCGCTACTGGTACTCCCTGGTAGCTGTGCGGGCGGCCATCCTTCCCCCAGAGCTCGCTCTGCATTTTCTTAGGTGGAGAGATGTTCATTTAGCTCTGCATTGCCCTGCCTGTCCTGCCTTTTCACAACCGAAGTGAATCCTCACAGAGCGGAGGACAGGAACGGCCCTGGCAAGTGAAGGAGATTCTCCCTGCCCCAGACAGTCGAGTGTTTGGGCGTGTTCCTGGGACCCTTGAGGCTGTTGAGCTTGGCCTGGCCTCCTTCTTTGGGATAAATGCTCACCCTCATCAGCTCTCTCTCAATGAACTCATCAGAGGACTCGGAGTCAGACAGCAGCCCAAACGGGCCTTCCGAGGGCGGCCGCTGGTGATCCGCAGCCACGTTCAATGTACTCTTAGCGCCTCTCTTAGGGTTCCCCCAGGCCCGGCCCGCCTCGGCCCCACCGACCTGGAGAGGGCCAGCCACAGCCAGCACCGCTGCCCCACAACTCTAGGGGACCATGCCTCGACCGCTGGGACCCACCTCGAGGTCGGCCCACAAGGAGGTCTCATCAGTGATCGCATAGCTTTCCAGGGACAGGTATCTGCTGAAGCCCAGTACGTCCAGATCGCTCAGTTGCCGCAGGATGGCCGCCACTGACTCGTCAGACAGCTGCAGGGCATCCCCTTTGTCGTCGGCCAGGGAGCCAAGCTGGTCTTCGCAGCCCCACAGCACCGCCCT
>NW_011476881.1:0-163 GCF_000754665.1 Bison bison bison | reverse complement strand
TACTATTGGTGTTGTTGGTTTATTCACTAAATCATGTCTGCCTTTCTGAGACCCCATGGACTGTAGCCCACCAGGCTCCAATATCCATGGGATTTTCCCAGCAAGAATACTGGAGTGGGTTGCCATTTCCTTTTCCAGGAGATCTTCCTAACTCAGGGATAGA
>NW_011476880.1:19382-20417 GCF_000754665.1 Bison bison bison | reverse complement strand
GCTCAAAGAGCTGAGCAGACACGAACCACGCAATCAGCAGGCAATAAGCATGGAGCTCAGCAGTGACGATCATGCTGCTCAACTGGCAATAATCAAGCACGTGACCAGGCAGGAATCAAGCAGGTTAGCTGGCAATTGTCAAGCAGTTGAGCCAACAGGTATCACGCAGCTCAGATGGCAATTGTCATGCAGATGAGCCGGCAGGAATCACGCAGCTCAGCAGGCCCTGATCCCGTGACTCTGCAGGCACTGATCACGTGTCTGATCAAGTCCAGATCACGTGACTGAGCATGCACTGATCACGTGGTTATCATGCACTGATGACGTTACTGCGCATGCACTGATGACGTGGCTGTTCGGGCACTGATCACGTGTTTATCAGGCAGTGATCAGTGACTGACAGGCGCTGATCATGGGACTGTGCACGCACTGATCACGTGGCTATCATGCACTGATCACGTGACTGCGCATGCACTGATGACGTCGCTGTTCGGGCACTGATCACCTGTTTATCAGGCAGTGATCAGTGACTGACAGGCGCTGATCAGGGGACTATGCACGCACTGATCAGGTGGCTGATCAGGAACTGACCACCTGACCTCGCATGCAGTGATCACCTGGCTGGTCGTTCACTGATCACGTGTTTATCATAGGGTGATCACGTGACTGAGAGGCGCTGATCACCTGACTGTCCCGTCAGTGATCACGTGGCTGATCATGCACTGATATCGTGACTGAGCATGCACTGATCATATGCCGGGAGCCGGGGAGGCATTCCACTCTGGACAAAGGTCATGAGGAAGGAGGCTCGGCATACCCAAATGCGGGATCGAGCCTCAGGAGTCCACCCGGATATTCTCGAGCATCTCCCCCGCAAAAAAATCAGAGTCTGCCTACTGTATTGCTTTGTGCTCTCACCTCTGATTTCACTGGGGGCTGTCCCCCACCACCATCTCGCTCTCTCTTTCAAAGTGTTAACTTACAGCTCCAATTCCTAAAGTTCCTTGTCATTCTTCCCTTTAACTTCCAGCTGAG
>NW_011476880.1:17687-18144 GCF_000754665.1 Bison bison bison | reverse complement strand
GCCTCATACTATTATTCTTGACATCTCTGATTAGCATATAAATAGTCGCCTAGGCCATCTCTCCTTCGAATACCCTGGATCAGTTGGGGCTGGTCCCCGGCAGGTGGCGACCGAACAGGGACCTCAGGAGGCAATACTCAAAGAGCTGAGCAGACACAAACCACGCAATCAGCAGGCAATAAGCATGGAGCTCAGCAGTGACGAATCATGCTGCTCAACTGGCAATAATCAAGCACGTGTCCAGGCAGGAATCAAGCAGGTTAGCTGGCAATTGTCAAGCAGATGAACTGACAGGTATTACACAGCTCAGATGGCAATTGTCATGCAGATGAGCCGGCAGGAATCACGCAGCTCAGATGGCAATTGTCATGCAGATAAGCCGGCAGGAATCACGCAGCTCAGCAGGCCCTGATCCCGTGACTCTGCAGGCACTGATCACCTGTCTGATCAAGTCCAG
>NW_011476880.1:15093-15715 GCF_000754665.1 Bison bison bison | reverse complement strand
CCCACCACCATCTCGCTCTCTCTGTCAAAGAGTTAACTTACAGCTCCAATTCATAAAATTCCTTGTCATTCTTCCATTTAACGTCCAGCTGAGTCTCCATCTGGAGCGCGGAACCCACCACGCTTACTAATTATGCCTGGGCTGCTAAGACCCACTCGAGAAGGTGTCTAGGGTGAGGCACCTTTCGCTATTCGAGAGGGCGCCTGCGGCCTACGTAAGTGGTGCAAACTTCTTGTCTTCAAGTTTGATTGGTCTTCCGCGTAAACCAAACTCCTCAGTCTCTTTTCTCCACCGAATTTTCCTACTGAGCTCTCCTCATACTCTTATTCTTGACATCTCTGATTAGCATATAAATAGTCGCCTAGGCCATCTCTCCTTCGAATACTCTGGATCAGTTGGGGCTGGTCCCCGACTGGTGGCGACCAAACAGGGACCTCAGGAGGCAATACTCAAAGAGCTGAGCAGACACGAACCACGCAATCAGCAGACAATAGGCATGGAGCTCAGCAGTGACGAATCATGCTGCTCAACTGGCAATAATCAAGCACGTGACCAGGCAGGAATCACGCAGCTCAGCTGGCAATTGTCAAGCAGATGAACTGACAGGTATTACACAGCTCAG
>NW_011476880.1:12321-14993 GCF_000754665.1 Bison bison bison | reverse complement strand
TGATCATGCACTGGTCACCCGGCTTATCATGCATTGATCATGTGACTGATCATGTGCTGATCATGTTTGGTGTCATACAATGATCATGTGCCTCTGGAGGCAATAAACAAAGAGCTGACTAGGCAGGAATCAGTGAGCAGTCTATAATCATGGAACTCAGCTCTGAGAAATCATGCTGCTCAGCTGGCAATAATCAAGTAGATGAGCAGGCAGGAATTACGCAGCACAGGAGGCAAATGTCAAGGAGATGACAGGCAGGAATCGTGCAGCTCAGCTGGCAATTGTCAAGCAGATGAGCAGACAGTAATCACGCAGCTCAGCAGGCCCTGATCACGTGACTGAGCATGCACTGTTCACGTGGCTGATCATACACTGATCACGTGACTGATCATGCACTGATCACTTGGATATCATGCACTGATCAGGTGGCTGATCATACACTGTTCACGTGTCTGACCATGCACTGATCCCGAGGCTAATCATACACTGCTCACGTAACTGATCATGCACTGATCACGTGGCTATCATGCACTGCTCTCGTGGCTGGTCATGAAATGATCACGTGGCTACCATATACTGGTCACGTGACTGATCATGCGCAGATCACGTAAATGATCATGCACTGTTCACGTGACTGATCATGCACTGCTCACGTGGCTATCATGTACTGCTCACGTGGCTGATCATGCAATGATCACGTAGCTACCATGTACTGGTCACGTGAGTCATCATGCACTGATCACGTAATTGATTATGCACTGATCAGGTGACTTATCATGCACTGTTAACGTGACTGATCATGCACTGATCACGTGACTGATCATGCACTGATCAGGTGACTTATCATGCTCTGTTCACGTGACTGATCATGCTCTGATCACGTGACTGAGCATGCACTGTTCACGTGGCTGATCACACACCTATCACATGACTGATCATGCACTGATCACGTGGCTCTCATGCACTGATCACGTGGTTGCTCATACACTGTTCACGTGCCTGGGCATGCACAGATCACGTGACTAATCATGAACTGATCACGTGGCTATCATTCACTACTCGACTGATCATGCAATGATCATGTAGTTACCATGTACCGGTCACGTGACCGATCATACACCCATCAGGTGACGGATCATGCACTGATCACGTCGCTATCATGCACTGTTCTCGTGGCTGATCATACACTGTTCACCTGCCTAATCATGCACAGATCACGTGACTAATCATGAACTGATCACGTAGCTATCATGCACTGATCACCTGGCTGATCATGCACTGATCAAGAGACAGATCATGCACTGATCACGTGGCTATCATGCACTGATCACTTGGATGGTCATACACTGATCACATGCCTGGTCATGCACAGATTACGTGATGGATCATGCACTGATCACGTGGCTATCATGCACTGTTCCCGTGGCTGATCATACACTGATCACCTGCCTGGTCATGCACAGATCACGTGACTAATCATGAACTGATCACGTGGCTATTATGCACTGGTCACGTGGATATCATGCACCGATCACGTGGCTATCATTCACTACTCGACTGATCATGCAATGATCATGTAGTTACCATGTACCGGTCACGTGACCGATCATACACCCATCAGGTGACGGATCATGCACTGATCACGTCGCTATCATGCACTGTTCCCGTGGCTGATCATACACTGTTCACCTGCCTGGTCATGCACAGATCACGTGACTAGTCATGAACTGATCACGTAGCTATCATGCACTGATCACGTGTTTATCAGGCAATGATCAGTGACTGACAGGCGCTGATCATGGGACTGTGCACGCACTGATCACGTGGCTATCATACACTGATCACGTGACTGATCATGCACTGATCACGTGACTGATCATGCACTGATCACGTAACTGAACATGCACTGATCATCTGGCTATCATGCACTCATGACCTGGCTATCGTGCACTGATCACGTGGTTGATCATACACTGATCACCAGACTGATCATACACTGATCACGTGACTGAACATGCACTGATGACGTGACTGATCAAACACTGATCACGTGACTGATCATGCACTGATCACGCGACTGACCGTGCACTGATGACATGGCTGATCATGCACTAATCACGTAGCTATCTTGCACTGATCACTTGGCTGAACATACACTCATCACGGGACTGATCAGGCACTGATTACGGCGCTATCATGCATTGATTACATGATTCCAAATGCACTGATCACGTGGATGGTCATACACTGATCACATGACTGATCAGGCACTGATCACGTGACTGATCAGGCACTGATCACGTGACTGATCATGCACTGATCATCTGGCTATCATGCACTCATGACCTGGCTATCGTGCACTGATCACGTGGTTGATCATACACTGATCACGAGACTGATCATACACTGATCACGTGACTGATCAGGCACTGATGACGTGACTGATCAAACACTGATCACGTGACTGATCATGCACTCATCACATGACTGATAATGCACTGATCGTCTGGCTTTCATGCACTCATTACCTGGCTATCGAGCACTGATCACGTGGTTGATCATACACTGATCAGGAGACTGATCATGCACTGATCACGTCTATATCATGCACTGATCACATGACTGCCCATGCACTGATCACGTGGATGATCATACACTGATCATGTGACAGA
>NW_011476880.1:10781-12221 GCF_000754665.1 Bison bison bison | reverse complement strand
CCACATGCACTGATCACGTGGATGGTCATACACTGATCACGTGACTGATCATGCACTGTTCACGTGACTGATCATGCACTGATCACGTGACTGATCATGCACTGATCACGTAGCTACCATGTACTGGTCACGTGACTGATCATGCACTGATCACGTAATTGATCATGCACTGATCAGGGGACTTATCATGCACTGTTCACGTGAATGATCATGCACTGATCACGTGACTGATCATGCAATGATCACGTAGCTACCATGTACTGGTCAGGTGACTGATCATGCACTGATCACGTCTATATCATGCACTGATCACATGACTGCCCATGCACTGATCACGTGGATGATCAAACACTGATCATGTGGCAGATCATGCAGTGATCACGTGGCTATCTTGCACTGATCAATTGGCTGATCATACTCTGCTCTCGAAACTGATCATGCACTGATCACATAAATATCATGCACTGCTCAAGTGGCTGATCATGCAATGATCACATAGCTACCATGTACTGGTCACGTGAGTGACCATGCACTGATCACGTAATTGATCATGCACTGATCAGGTGACTTATCATGCACTGTTCACGTGAATGATCATGCACTGATCACGTGACTGATCATGCACTGATCTCGTGGCTGTCATGCATGCTCACGTGGCTGATCATGCAATGATCACGTAGCTACCATGTACTGGTCACGTGACTGATCATGCACTGATCACGTAATTGATCATGCACTGATCTCGTGGCTGATCATGCACTTATCACGTGGCTATCATGCACTGATCACTTGGATGGTCATACAATGATCACATGCCTTGTCATGCACAGATTACGTGACTGGTCATGCACTGATCACGTGACTGATCATGCAGTGATCACGTGGCTCTCATGCACTGATCACTTGGATGATCATACACCGATCACATGCCTGGTCATGCACAGATTACGTGACGGATCATGCACTGATCACGTGGCTATCATGCACTGTTGACGTGGCAGATCATACACTGATCACCTGCCTGGTCATGCACAGATCACGTGACTAGTCATGAACTGATCACGTAGCTATCATGCACTGATCACCTGGCTATCATGCACTGACCACGTGGCTGATCATGCACTGATACCGTGACGGAGCATCGACTGATCACATGACTATCATGTAGTGATCACGTGACTTAATGGCGCTGATCATGTGACTGATCATGCACTGATCATGTTTGCTATCATACACTTACCATGTGCCTCTGGTGGCAATAAACAAAGAGCTGAGTAGGCACGAATCAAACAGTCAGCAGGCAATAATCGTGGAAATCAGCTGTGAGGAATCATGCTGCTCAGCTGGCAATAATCAAGCAGCTGAGCAGGCAGGAATTACGCAGCACAGCTGGCAATTGTCAAGCAGATGACAGGCAGGAATTGTGCAGCTCAGCTGGCA
>NW_011476880.1:4460-8998 GCF_000754665.1 Bison bison bison | reverse complement strand
CACTGATCACGTGCCTGGTCATGCACAGATTACGTGAATGATCATGCACTGATCACGTGACTGATCATGCACTGATCACGTGGCTATCATGCACTGATCTCTTGGATGGTCATACATCGATCACGTGTCTGGTCATGCACAGATTACGTGACGGATCATGCACTGAACACGTGACTGATTATGCACTGATCACGTGGATATCATAAACTGATCACGTGGCTGATCATGCAATGATCATGTAGCTACCATGTACCGGTCACATGACCGATCATACACCCATCAGGTGACTGATCATGCACTGATCACGTGGCTATCATGCACTGTTCCCGTGGCGGATCATACACTGATCACCTGCCTGGTCATGCACAGATCACGTGACTAATCATCAACTGATCACGTAGCTATCATGTACTGATAACCTGGCTGATCATGCACTGATCACGTGGCTATCATGCACTGATACCGTGACTGAGCATGGACTGATCACATGACTATCATGTAGTGATCACGTGACATAATGGCGCTGATCATGTGACTGATCATGCACTGATCATGTTTGCTATCATACACTGATCATGTGCCTCTGGAGGCAATAAACTAAGAGCTGAGTAGGCACGAATCAAACATTCAGCAGGCAATAATCATGGAACTCAGCTCTGAGGAATCATGCTGCTCAGCTGCCAATAATCAAGTAGCTGAGCAGGCAGGAATTACCCAGAACAGCTGGCAATTGTCAAGCAGATGACAGGCAGGAATCGTGCAGCTCAGCTGGCAAATGTCGAGCAGATGAGAAGACAGTAATCACGCTGCTCAGCAGGCCCTGATCACGTGACTGAGCATGCACTGTTCACGTGGCTGATCATACACTGATCACGTGACTGATCATGCACTGATCACTTGGATATCATGCACTGATCACGTGGCTGATCATACAATGTTCAGGTGTCTGATGATGCACTGCTCACGTGGCTGATCATACACTGCTCACGTAACTGATCATGCACTGATCACGTGGCTATCATGCACTGATCACGTGGCTGATCATACTCTTCTCAGGTAACTGATCATGCACACATCACGTGGCTATCATGCACTGCTCATGTGGCTAGTCATGCAAAGATCACGTAGCTACCATATACTGGTCACGTGACTCATCATGCACAGATCACGTAAATGATCATGCACTGATCACGTGGCTGATCACACATGTATCACGTGACTGATCATGCACTTATCACGTGGGTATCATGCACTGATCACGTGGCTGATCATTCAATGATCACGTAGCTATCATGTACGGGTCACGTGACTGATCATGCACTGATCACATAATTGATCATGCACTGATCACGTGGCTGATCATGCACTGATCACGTGACTGATCATGCACTGATCACCTGGCTTATCAAGCATTGATAATGTGACTGATCATGTGCTGATCATGTTTGGTGTCATACAGTGATCACGTGCCTATGGAGGCAATGAACAAAGACCTGAGTAGGCAGGAATCAGTCAGCAGGCAATAATCATGGAAGTCAGCTGGGAGGAATCATGCTGCTCAGCTGGCAATAATCAAGTAGATGAGCAGGCAGCAATTACGCAGCACAGGTGTCAATTGTCAAGGAGATGACAGGCAGGAATCGTGCAGATCAGCTGGCAGTTGACAAGCAGATGAGCAGACAGTAATCACGCAGCTCAGTAGGCCCTGATCACGTGACTGAGCATGCACTGTTCACGTGGCTGATCACACACCTATCACGTGACTGATCATGCACATATCACGTGGCAGTCATGCACTGTTCACGTGATTGCACATGCACTTATCACGTAATTGTATGCACTGATCACGTGGCTATCATGCACAGATGACGTGGCTGATCATGCATAGATCATGTGACTGATCATGCACTGATGCCGTAGCTATCTTGCACTGATCACTTGGCTGATCATACACTCATCACGGGACTGATCATGCACTGATCAGGACGCTATCATGCATTGATTACATGACTCCCCATGCACTGATAACGTGGATGATCATACACTGATCACGTGACTGATCATGCACTGATCACGTGACTGATCATGAACTGATCACGTGACTGATCATGCACTGATCAGTTGGCTATCATGCACTGCACACGTGGCTATCATGCCCTGATCATGTAGCAAACATGTACTGGTCACGTGACTGATCACGCACTGAACACGTGGCTGATCACACACGTATCACGTGACTGATCATGTATAGATCCCGTAGCTACCATATACTGGTCACCTGACTCATCATGCACAGATCACGTGGGCTATCATGCACTGCGCACGTGGCTGATCATGCAATGATCATGTAGCAACCATGTATTGGTAACGTGACTGATCATGCACTGATCCCGTAATTGATCCTGCACTGATCACGTGACTGTTCACGCACTTATCACTTGACTGATCATGCACTGATCACGTGGCTATAATGCACTGATCACGTGGCGGATCATACACTGTTCACATGCCAGGTCATGCACAGATCACGTAACTAATCATGAACTGATCACGTGGCTATAATTCACTGATCACGTGGATATCATGCACTGACTACGTGCCTGTCATGCACAGATCACGTGACTAAACATGAACTGATCACGTAGCTATCATGCACTGATCACGTGGCTGATCATACACTCTTCACGTGTCTGCTCAGGCACTGATCACGTGGCTGATCATACACTGCTCACGTAGCTGATCATGCACTGATCACGTGTCTATCATGCCGTGGTCATGTAGCTGATCCTGCAATGATCACGTAGCTAACATGTACTGGTCACGTGACTCATCATGAAATGGTAACGTAATTGATCATGAACTGATCCCGAGACTGATCATGCACTGATCACGTGGCTATCATGCACTGCTTACGTGGCTGATCATAAAATGATCACATAGCTACCATGTACTGGTCACGTGACTGATCATGCACTGATCACGTGACTGATCATGCACTGATCACGTGGCTATCATGCACTGATCAGGTGGCTATCATTCACTGTTCACGTGTCTGATCATGCACTGATCACGTCTATATCAGGCACTGATCACATGACTGCCCCATGCACTGATCACGTGGATGATCATACACTGATCATGTGACAGATCATGCAGTGATCACGTGGCTATCATGCACTGATCAATTGGTGGTTCATACTCTGCTCCCGAAACTGATCATGCACTGATCACGTGGCTATCATGCACTGCTCACATGGCTGATCCTGCAATGATCACATAGCTACCCTGTACTGGTCACGTGAGTGATCATGCACTGATCACGTAATTGATCATGCACTGATCAGGTGACTTATCATGTATTGTTCACGTGACTGATCATGCACTGATCACGTGACTGATCATGCACTCATCTCGTGGCTATCATGCACGGCTCACGTGGCTGATCCTGCAATGATCACGTAGCTACCACGTACTGTTCACGTGACTGATCATGCACTGATCACGTAATTGATCATGCACTAATCATGTGACTGACAATGCACTGATCACGTGGTAATCATGCACTGATCATGTGGCTTATCATACACTGATCACTTGCTTGGTCATGCACAGATCACGTGACTAATCATGAACTGATCACGTGGCTATCATGCACTGATCACGTGGATATCACGCACTGATCATGTGGCTGATCATACACCTATCACGTGACTGATCATGCACTGATCACGAGGCTATCATGCACTGATCACGTGGCTGATCATACACTGCTTACGTAACTGATCATGCACTGATCACGTGGCTATCATGTACTGATCATGTGGCTGGTCATGCAATGATCACGTAGCTACCACGTACTGGTCACCTGACTGATCCTGCACTGATCACGTAAATGATCATGCACTGATCACGTGACTGATCATGCACGGATCATGTGACTGATCATGCACTGATCAAGTGGCTATCATGCAATGATCAGGTGGCTATCATTCACTGATCTGGTGGCTATAATTCACTGGTAATGTGTCGAATTATGCAATGATCACGTGACTGATTATGCACTGATTACGTGACTGATCATGCACTGATCACCTGGCTATCATGCACTACTCACGTGGCTGATCATGCAATGACCATTTAGCTACCATGTACCGGTCACGTGACTGATCATACACCCATCAGGTGACGGATCATGCACTGATCACGTGGCTATCATGCACTGTTCACGTGGCTGATCATACACTGATCACCTGCCTGGTCATGCACAGATCACGTGACTAATCATGAACTGATCACGTAGCTATCATGCACTGATCACCTGGCTGATCATGCACTGATCAGGTGGCTATAATGCAGTGATTACGTGGCTATCATGCACTGATCACGTGGCTTACAATGCACTGATACCGTGAATGAGCATGAACTGATCACATGACTATCATGTAGTGATCACGTGACTTAATGGCGCTGATCATGTGACTGATCATGCGCTGATCATGTTTGCTATCATACACTGATCATGTGCCTTTGGAGGCAAT
>NW_011476880.1:0-787 GCF_000754665.1 Bison bison bison | reverse complement strand
GCCGGGAGCCGGTGAGGCATTCCACTCTGGACAAAGTTCATGAGGAAGGAGGCTCGGCATACGCAAATGCGGGATCGAGCTTCAGGAGTCCACCCGGATATTCTCGAGCATCTCCCCCCCAAAAAACAAGAGTCTGCCTCCTATATTGCTTTGTGCTCTCACCTCTGATTTCACTGGGGGCTGTCCCCCACCACCATCTCGCTCTCTCTGTAAAAGAGATAACTTACAGCTCCAATTCACAAAGTTCCTTGTCATTCTTCCCTTTGACTTCCAGCTGAGTCTCCATCTGGAGTGCGGAACCCACCACGCTTACTAATTCTGCCTGGGCTGCTAAGACCCACTCGAGAAGGTGTCTATGGTGAGGCACCTTTCGCTATTCGAGAGGGTGCCTGCAGCCTACCGAAGTGGTGCAAACTTCTTGTCTTGAAGTTTGATTGGTCTCCCCCGTAAACCAAGCTACTCAGTCTCTTTTCTCCACCGAATTTTCCTACTGAGCTATCCTCATACTATTATTCTTGACATCTCTGATTAGCATATAAAGAGTCGGCTAGGCCATCTCTCCTTCGAATACCCTGGATCAGCTGGGGCTGGTCCCCGGCAGGTGTCCCCTGAACAGGGACCTCAGGAGGCAATACTCAAAGAGCTGAGCAGACACAAACCACGCAATCAGCAGGCAATAAGTATTGAGCTCAGCAGTGACGAATCATGCTGCTCAACTGGCAATAATCAAGCAGGTGACCAGGCAGGAATCACGCAGCTCAGCTGGCAATTGTCATGCAGATGAGCC
>NW_011476879.1:23933-25255 GCF_000754665.1 Bison bison bison | reverse complement strand
AGGAGGGCCGAGAGGAGCCACTCCACGTTCAAGGTCAGGAGGGGCAGCAGTGAGGAGATACCCCTAGTCTAAGGTAAGGAGCAGTGGCTGTGCTTTGCTGGAGAAGCTGTGAAGCGATACACCACATCCAAGGTAAGAGAAACCCAAGTAAGACAGTAAGTGTTGGAAGAGGGCATCAGAGGGCAAACACAATGAAATCATAATCACCAGAAAACTAGTAAATCTAATCACACGGACCACAGCCTGCTCTAACTCAATGAAACTAAGCCATGTCCTGTGGGGCCACCCAAGACGCAGGTCATGGTGGAGAGGTCGGACTAATGTGGACCACTGGAGAAGGGAATGGCAAACCACTTCAGTATTCTTGCATTGAGAACCCCATGAACAGTATGAAAAGGCAAAATGATAGGATGTTGAAAGAGGAACTGCCCAGGTCGGTAGGTGCCCAATATGCTATGGGAGATCAGTGGAGAAATAACTCCAGAAAGAATGAAGGGATGGAACCAAAGCAAAAAGAATACCCAGCTGTGGATGTGACTGGTGATAGAAGCAAGGTCCGATGCTGTAAAGAGCAATATTGCATAGGAACCTGGAATGTCAGGTCCATGAATCAAGGCAAATTGGAAGTGGTCAAACAGGAGATGACAAGAGTGAATGTCAACATTCTGGGAATCAGCGAATTAAAATGGACTGGAATGGGTGAATTTAATTCAGATGACCATTATACCTACTACTGTGGGCAGCAATCCCTTAGAAAAAATTGAGTAGCCATCATGGTGAACAAGAAAGCCTGAAAGGCAGTATTTGTATGCAATCTCAAAAACGACAGAATGATCTCTATTCGTTTCCAAGGCAAACCATTCAATATCACAGTAATTCAAGACTATGCCCCAAACAGTAACACTGAAGAAGCTGAAGTTGAATGGTTCTATGAAGACCTACAAGACCTTTTAGAACTAACACCCAAAAAAGATGTCCTTTTCATTATAGGGGATTGGAATGCAAAAGTAAGAGGTCAAGAAACACCTGGAGTAACAGGCAAATTTGGCCTTAGAATACGGAATGAAGCAGGGCAAAGGTGAATAGAGTTTTGCCAAGAGAACTCACTGGTCATAGCAAGCACCCTCTTCCAACAACACAAGAGAAGACTCTACATATGGACATAATAAGATGGTAAACACGAAATCAGACTGATTATATTCTTTGCAGCCAAAGATGGAGAAGCTCTAAACAGTCAGCAAAAACAAGACCGGGAGCTGACTGTGGTTCAGATCATGAACTCCTTATGCCAAATTCAGACTTAAACTGAAGAAAGTAGGGAA
>NW_011476879.1:22651-23028 GCF_000754665.1 Bison bison bison | reverse complement strand
ATGATGCTGGGAAAGTGCTACACTCAATATGCCAGCAAATTTGGAAAACTCAGCAGTGGCCACAGGACTAGAAAAGGTCAGTTTTCATTCCAATCCCAAAGAACGGCAATGACAAAGAATGCTCAAACTACTGCACAATTGCACTCATCTCACATGCTAGTCAAGTAATTCTCAAAATTCTCCAAGTCAGGCTTCAACAATATGAGAACCGTGAACTTCCTGATGTTCAAGCTGGTTTTAGAAAAGGCAGAGGAACCAGAGATCAAATTGCCAACATTGCTGTATCATGGAAAAACAAGAGAGTTCCAGAAAAACATCTATTTATGCTTTATTGACTATGCCAAAGCCTTTGACTGTGTGGGTCACAATAAACTGTG
>NW_011476879.1:18453-21710 GCF_000754665.1 Bison bison bison | reverse complement strand
AGGAGTTGCTGATGGACAGGGAGGCCTGGCGTGCTGTGATTCATGGGGTCGCAAAGAGTCGGACATGACTGAGAGACTGAACTGAACTGAACTGAGAGTTCCCATTAAGCTATGTCCATGAATATGTTTCTCTTTAACTGGTATTTCCAATACAGAGTGAGGGTGTGGATCTATTATTCCCTCTTGATTCACTGAATTCCTAACTACTCGTTTTAAAAATGTGGTTTTTTGTTTGTTTGTTTGTTTGTTTTGTTTTTACTTCATATGGGGTAATTTCTATTTCCACTTTTATTCCTGGCATATTTGTGTACTAAACTTGTTTCCTATCAACACTTGTGCCCAGTCTATTTAAATATTTTGTGCAGTTTTTCTATTTTATTTTTGTTTTACCAGCTTTTTTCTTCTGAATATTTCAACTTTTCATACTCTGTAAACATATTTTTAAGAGCTTCTGTATACTCCTAATGTGGCAACTCTAAAATTGTCTCAGTGTTTTGTTTTTTTTTTTTATTGGCCACTGTTTTTCTAAAATATGGGTCATATTTCCCCTATTTTAATACTGAACTGTATGGATAATACTTATGGGGTTATATTCTCTTATCTCCATATTTTGATTTTTGTTCTATAAGGTAGGTTTTTACCAGCTAGTCACTTTGAGACCATCAGGTCAGATCAGATCACATCAGTCGCTCACTCGTGTCCAACTCTTTGCAACCCCATGAATCCCAGCAAGCCAGGCCTCCCTGTCTATCACCAACTCCCAGAGTTCACTGAGACTCACATCCATCGAGTCAGTGATGCCATCCAGCCATCTCATCCTCTGTCGTCCCCTTCTCCTTCTGCCCCGAATTCCTCCCACCATCAGAGTCTTTTCCAGTGAGTCAACTCTTCACATGAGGTGTCCAAAGTACTGGAGTTTCAGCTTGAGCATCATTCCTTCCAAAGAAATCCCAGGGCTGATCTCCTTCAGAATGGACTGGTTGGATCTCCTGGCAGTCCAAGGGACTCTCAAGAGTCTTCTCCAACATCACACTTCGAAAGCATCAATTCTTCGGCGCTCAGCTTTCTTCACAGTCCAACTCTCACATCCATACATGACCACAGGAAAAACCATAGCCTTGACTAGACAAACCTTTGTTGGCAAAGTAATGTCTCTGCTTTTGAATATGCTATCTAGGTTGGTCATAACTTTCCTTCCAAGGAGTAAGCGTCTTTCAATTTCATGGGTGCAGTCACCATCTGCAGTGATTTTGGAGCTCAAAAAAATAAAGTCTGACACTGTTTCCACTGTTTCCCATTTATTTCCCATGAAGTGATGGGACCGGATGCCATGATCTTCGTTCTCTGAATGTTGAGCTTTAAGCCAACTTTTTCACTCTCCACTTTCACCTTCATCAAGAGGCTTTTTGGTTCCTCTTCACTTTCTGCCATAAGGCTGGTGTCATCTACATATCTGAGGTTATTGATATTTCTCCCACAAATCTTGATTCGAGCTTGTGTTTCTTCCAGTCCAGCGTCTCTCATGATGTACTCTGCATATAAGTTAAATAAACAGGGTGACAATATACAGCCTTGATGTACTCCTTTTCCTATTTTGAACCAGTCTGTTGTTCCATGTCCAGTTCTAACTCTTGCTTCCTGACCGGAATACAGATTTCTCAAGAGGCAGGTCAGGTGGTCTGGTATTCCCATCTCTTTCAGAAGTTTCCACAGGTTATTGTGATCTACATAGTCAAAGGCTTTGGCATAGTCAATAAAGCAGAAATAGATGTTTTTCTGGAACTCTCTTGCTTTTTCCATGATCCAGTGGATGTTGGCAATGTGATCTCTGGTTCTTCTGCCTTTTCTAAAACCAGCTTGAACATCAGGAAGCTCACGGTTCACATATTGCTGAAGCCTGGCTTGGAGAATTTTAAGCATTACTTTACTAGCATCTGAGATGAGTGCAATTGTGTGGTAGTTTGAGCATTCTTTGGCAGTGCCTTTCTTTGGGATTGGAATGAAAACGGGCAGTTTCCAGTCCTGTGGCCACTGCTGAGTTTTCCAAATTTGCTGGCATATTGAGTGCAGCACTTTCACAAAATCATCTTTCAGAATTTGGAATAGCTCAACTGGAATTCCATCACCTCCACTAGCTTTGTTCATAGTGATGCTTTCTAAGGCCCACTTGCCTTCACATTCCAGGATGTCTGGCTCTAGGTCAGTGATCACAACATCGTGATTATCTGGGTGGTGAAGATCTTTTTTGTACAGTTCTTCTGTGTATTCTTGCCATCTCTTCTTAATATCTTCTGCTTCTGTTAGGTCCCTACTATTTCTGTCCTTTATCAAGCCCATCTTTGCATGAAATGTTCCCTTGGTATCTCTGATTTTCTTGAAGTTATCCCTAGTCTTTCCCATTCTGTTGTTTTCTTCTATTTCTTTGCATTGATCACTGAAAAAGGCTTTCTTATCTCTTCTTGCTATTCTTTGGAACTCTGCCTTCAGATGCTTATAACCTTCCTTTTCTCCTTTGCTTTTCGCTTTTCTTCTTTTCACAGCTATTTGTAAGGTCTCCCCAGACAGCCATTTTGCTTTTTTGCATTTCTTTTCCATGGGGATGGTCCTGATCCCTGTCTCCTGTATAATGTCACGAACCTCATTCCATAGTTCATCAGGCACTCTATCTATCAGATCTAGGCCCTTAAATCTATTTCTTGCTTCCACTGTATAATCATAAGGGATTTGATTTAGGTCATACCTGAATGGTCTAGTGGTTTTCCCTACTTTCTTCAATTTAAGTCTGAATTTGGCAATAAGGAGTTCATGGTCTGACCCACAGTCAGCTCCTGGTCTTGTTTTTGCTTACTGTATAGAGCTTCTCCGTCTTTGGCTGCAACGAATATAATCAATCTCATTTCAGTTTTGACCATCTGGTGATGTCCATGTGTAGAGCCTTCTCTTGTGTTGTTGGAAGAAGGTGTTTGCTATGACCAGTGCATTTTCTTGGCAAAACTCTATCAGTCTTTGCCCTGCTTCATTCTGTATTCCAAGGCCAAATTTGCCTGTTACTCCAGGTGTTTCTTGACCTCCTACTTTTGCATTCCAGTCACCTATAATGAAAAGGACATCTTTTTTGGGTGTTAGTTCTAAAAGGTCTTGTTGGTCTTCATAGAACCGTTCAACTTCAGCTTCTTCAGCATTACTGAAGGGGCATAGACTTGGATTACTGTGATATTGAATGGTTTGCCTTGGAAACGAACAGAGATCATTCTGTC
>NW_011476879.1:17786-18310 GCF_000754665.1 Bison bison bison | reverse complement strand
ATTCTTTCTGGAGTTATTTCTCCACTGATCTCCGGTAGCATACTAGGCACCTACTGACCTGGGGAGTTTCTCTTTCAGTATCCTATCATTTTGCCTTTTCATACTGCTCATGGGGTTCTCAAGGCAAGAATACTTAAGTGGTTTGCCATTCCCTTCTCCAGTGGACCACATTCTGTCAGATCTCTCCACCATGACCAGCCCGTCTTGGGTTGCCCCACGGGCATGGCTTAGTTTCATTCAGTTAGAGCGGGCTGTGTTCCTAGTGTGATTAGATTGACTAGTTTTCTGTGAGTATGGTTTCAGTGTGTTTGCCCTCTGATACCCTCTTGCAACACCTACCGTCTTGGGTTTCTCTTACCTTGGGCGTGAGGTATCTCTTCATGGCTGGTCCAGCAAAGCGCAGGCATTGCTCCTTACCTTTGACGAGGGGTATCTCCTCACTGCCACCCTTCCTGACCTTCAACGTGGGATAGCTCCTCTAGGCCCTCCTGTGCCCACGCAGCCATGGCTCCTTGGACGTGGGG
>NW_011476879.1:17335-17686 GCF_000754665.1 Bison bison bison | reverse complement strand
GGACATCTTTTTTGGGTGTTAGTTCTAAAAGGTCTTGTTGGTCTTCATAGAACCGTTCAACTTCAGCTTCTTCAGCATTACTGAAGGGGCATAGACTTGGATTACTGTGATATTGAATGGTTTGCCTTGGAAACGAACAGAGATCATTCTGTCGTTTTTGAGATTGCATCCAAGTACTGCATTTCGGACTCTTTTGTTGACCATGATGGCTACTCCATTTCTTCTGAGGGATTCCTGCCCACAGTAGTAGATATAATGGTCATCTGAGTTAAATTCACCCATTCCAATCCATTTCAGTTCGCTGATTCCTAGAATGTCGACATTCACTCTTGCCATCTCTTGTTTGACCAG
>NW_011476879.1:9131-17235 GCF_000754665.1 Bison bison bison | reverse complement strand
CCTCTAGGCCCTCCTGTGCCCACGCAGCCATGGCTCCTTGGACGTGGGGTTGGTCCTCTTGGCCACCGCCCCTGGCCTCGGTCATGGGGTTGCTCCTCCCAGCTGCCGCCCCTAATGTTCTTGAAGGAACATCTTCAAGTTACTTGTAAAACAGAATTGGAAATGATATTAACAAGGGTTATTCACTTATGTGCAGACATTGTAGATGAGAAACCTACTTGTGGAGATTGAAAACACCAATAATTTTTTTAAACCTACTGTCATAAATGAATCACATAAATATTTACAATATTAATAAGTACATTAAAGAAAAAAAAACAGAAGCTGAAATAAAAATAATATTCTTCATTCTTTGTTCTGCTTTAAATAATATGATAAAGGAAGTCTTCAGATAGGTTTTTAACATGTGTGCTTATTTTTAATTATTGTCATGAAAGAAAACATGATGTTTCTGGATGAAAGGGAAAGTTATTTTTCTTTATAGCAATGCATGCATCATTTTCTCATGCCTCATATTTTTAGCTTCATGGAAATGAGATGAGAGCACATCTCACTCTTCCCGTGGTAAGAGGAACACAGGAAAAGTACACAGAAAATAGGACTCTAAAAGCATATATAGATTCTGGTCACTTTCCCCCTCTCCCTGAAAAGAGCAAGAGAAACTTATGTTACCTAATGTTTTACAGCCCTTCAGAGGACAAATGTATGGCTTAAGGTTACTCCCTTTTGGTAAAAGCTCATCTCTGGAGGATGAAAATCTCCCCAAAATCCACCACTATCATATAATTGCACTCTTTTAAGTCATCCTTTGACTTTCAAGGTGTGTCCTTTATCTCAAATTGCTATTAGTTTTTATTCAGGAAGTCCTGACTATGAAAAAGTTAGAAGATATTCATATTGTTTCCCATCAAGATGCAATAACATAAACTGAAAGAATTATAAGTGCATAATAGTTGCTGTTGTTATTCAGTCCTGTTCGACTCTTTGTGACCCCATGGACTGCAGCACACCAGGCTTCCCTTTCTTCACTATCTCCCAGCGTTTGCTCAAACTCATGTCCATTGAGTCAGTGATGCCATCTAACCATCTCATCCTCTGTCATACCCTTCTCCTTCTGCCTTCAGTCTTTCCCAACATCAGGGTCTTTTATAATGAGTCACCATAGCAGCCTCATTAGAACTAAACAGTGGTAAAAGTTCTGACTCTCCACTAGACCTCCTCCCAAACTCTTCAGCAAGGCATGAAAGGCTGTTCCATTTCCCTCAATGAAAGTAGAAGCCCAAGTCCCTAACTGGTCCCCACTGACACAATGGGAAGGAACCTTATTTTACTACCAGTGTGATTGAAAGTCTGAGTTCTCTACTTGGTCATCTCTGACAGTACCCTGGTGAAGGAAATGGGTTGCTTCATTACAGCCTGTCAAATATAGAAGTCTGCACTCTCAGCCATTGTTGGCAAGACTTGGGGTGGGGTCATAAGTTTTTTTTCCATGAGGTTTGTCTGAAATACAGCAGTTATTTTCTAATAGTATTTTTCTTACTAAACTTCCTTTTCCTATTATTTTTATTTATATTTGTTTTTGTCTTTGTTTTGTGTGTGTGTGTTTTTCTAGAAAGAAGTTTATCCAGAAGAAATTCTTACACCACTATTCCTCAGTGCCAGCCTTTTCATAAATTCAATCTCAATTTTTTAAAATTCCATTATATGCTATTATTCTTTTTATTTATCTTAAACATGTCTTACTGTCTCAATTATATAATAAGTCTTGATTTCAGGCAGAATATATCTGTATCTCTATAATTTATTTTGTTGATTTTTGTCTTTTTAATTTATCTCAGTATTTTAGCTTGGATATCTTATACATTTTTCTCTGATTCTTAGCTCATTCAGTTCTTTATATTCTGTGTCTATTTTACATAATTGAACTTATTGGCAATATGATAAATCATATTTATGGAATGAAAATCAATATTAAAAAGATTTAGTCAAGTGGAATTGTATATTCAGTTGAATCACAAATAAGTTAGTGATAGGTTAACTATTCTTTTTTTTTCTTTTATTTATTTATTTTAATTGGAGGTTAATTGCTTTACAATATTGTATTGGTTTCGCCATACATCAACATGAATCTGCCACAGGTATACACGTGTTCCCCATCCTGAATCCCCCTCCCGCCTCCCTCCCTGTACCATCCCTCTGGGTCGTCCCAGTGCACCAGCCCCAAACATCCAGTATCATGCATCGAACCTGGATGAAACTGGAGCCTATTATACAGAGTGAAGTAAGCAAGAAAGAAAAACACCAATACAGTATACTAGGTTAACTTTTCTATACCAAGTAGATTTTAAGAGAAAGAAGATTGAAAATATATTCACATTTCCTTTCATATTATAAAATATTATTGAAAATGCATTCTATCATATTGCCAATCATACTTAAAACATTGTTGTATTGATTGGCTTTTTTTTTTTAGCATGAATCAGTACTTTATTCTTGTTATGACTGAATAACATAATTGTATGGGTATACCACATTTTGCTAATCCAGTCATCAATCGATAGACATTTGAGTTGTTTCCAGGTTTTTGCTATTATTTTGAGTGGAGTTCAGTTTATTTTATGATATACATTGATGAGGACTGAGATAGCTTCAACTTTCTTCTCAGTTAATTAAGTTATTATCTGACCCAGATAAGCAAAATTACTGATGCAATAAAGAAAGCTTTATAAAGAGAAGATGGAAGGTTTTGAAAGTTGAGGCTCCTTTTGACTACTATTCTACTCCCTGATGGAGATAAGGCTAATCATACTTTTCTGACCTTGAGGGTAGCCTGATGTATTGTGAATGCTCCCTGTGATGGATGAGAATTCCTGGTTAAGAGTTACTGGAGAGAATAGTGCTTAAGAATCTATACGTATGTGAAGAGTCAAGACAGTACCTCAGAAAAATAATGATCTGTCTTAAATCCAATTTGATGTTCATTCTACAACAAAAGGAGTTTTTAGTAGAAACTGAAGTAAGATATGAAGTTAGCTTCTTAGCTTTTCTCTTAGCAATTTATAAACTTCTCAAGGATCAATTTTTCCCCTTAAGATTTGCATTTATTCAATGAATAATCCACTATTTAAAATTAGATATATACATAAATACATTGTTAGAAAGTATATTTGATAAAATAAATAACACTGGAATTATGGACAATAAGATTTTGCTATCACCATTGTGCAAACTATGTATGCCAACATACAATATATACAAACCATGTTGAATGGATTTGGGTTAATCGCTTAATACCCATAAGGGCACACTTTTCCAAAGCAGAATATGAGAATTTGGCAGATATAAACAACAAAGTTCTTTCTGATTGGGACTATTATTCTGTTCACTTCCTTCTAAGCATTTTAAGTATCTTTCCCCCAACTCTTTGCTCTCAGTTTAAAACATACTCTTACAAGGCCAGAAATAAGCAATGAAATCTTTTATTCTTTTTACAAATTTTAAAATAAAAAAATAAAATAATTGGAACATGGTAGTGCTTCCCTGGTGGCTCAGATGGTAAAGCGTCTGTCTACAATGTGGAAGACCTGGGTTTGATCCCTGGGTCGGGAAAATTCCCTGGAGAAGGAAACAGCAACCCACTCCAGTACTCTTGCCTAGAAAATCCCATGGATGGAGGAGCTTGGTGCAGGCTACTGTCCATAGGGTTGCAAAGAGTCAGACACGACTGAGCGACTTCATTTCACTTCACTTCAGTGCCATAAATAATGTTGAATCAAGATTATAATTAGACTATTAATTCTCAATGGATAATTGAGAGAAGCTTGTCTCTTTTTTCTCATTTTTAGTGTCAGATCTAATCCTCTTAGCTCCTTATACTGCTATGTACACATTTTACTATCTAGATCTTTGCTAATTTTCCATTTGTTGGCCACTTATTTTTACCAAATCACTTGGATGCAGTTTGTTTTGATTCAACTGTTAAATTAATCATTTGTATATTCGTGGTCTATTTATGGAATTCCTTATTTTAGTAAAAGAAGATTAAGGTGCAGTTTGTGTGTGTGTGCATGTGTGTAAAAGAAAGAATTAACATGAGAGAAAGGTACAAGTATTGTGAGGCAGAAAAAAAAGTCCTACTTGTATGAAATTGATCTCATTTATCTTCTTTCCCATTCTATCCTAGCTCCTTCATCTTCCTCCCACTAAAATGCAATACTAGTACAGTTTAATGTTTCCCAGTAGGAAGAAATACAGTTGCACATTCAAATTCCTCAAACCAAAAAGCAATCAATACACTATGGCAGGTATGTAGTTCCTGAAGAAAATTGTTTTTGTGCTTCTAAAAGGAAGAACAATGAGCATCAGTGAGAAGAAAAATCCAGCCTTGGAAGCAACCACATTTATCTTTAGTCAAGAAGAAAATTAAACAAAAAAGTTAATTTTAAAACAATTATTAACTTAAATCTCTTTCATGAGCATTATATATTGCCTTTCTAAAGGAAAAATAATGCCAGTTACCTACAAAGAAATAAAGAAAAATGTTGTGTAAAATTTAAGAAATATGTGTATGTTCAGTGCATTAAAATTATATACACAAATCAGTGTTCAGTTTAAGTATGAATGGCTCAGACAGTAAAGAATCTACCTGCAATTCAGGAGACTCGGGTTCAAACCCAAGATGAGGAAGATCCCCTGGAAAAGAGAATGGCTACACACTCCAGTATTCTTGCCTGGAAATCCCATGGACAGAAGAGCCTGGAGAGCTACAGTTCATGAGGTCTCAAAGAGTCAGACATGACTGAGCTACTAACATTTTCACTTTTAAGTATGGATGCCTGTGTTTTCTTTCTTTCTTTCTTTTTTTTTTTTTTAATGTGTGGGCTAAATATGCAATAGACTGAGAAGTAATGGAAGCCTAAAATTAAAATTGTAATGTACTAGCTTCCAGTTTGCTAAAACTAAATTGAGCATAAAGCATTTAACCTAAGATGAGATGGGACCCAATGCTTCAGGGAAAGGATATCTTCGACTCTCTAACACTCCCCTATATGCTGATATCTGAGAGCTAATTGAATACATTTGCATATGAGTGACTGCATTTTGGGAAAAATAGCATTTTTAGAGAATATGTGATGGTTTGAGATAATTATAATTGAAGCTGATTTGAAATGAAAGTCTCACTACAAAGTTAAATTCATCCTGAGGAAATTGTGGTTTGGAGATTCAGAAACCAGGAAAATGGCTCATTTTTGACATTGTGTGCTGGTGGTTATAATTTAGCATGACACCTAGTCACTTGTGTAAATGGGTCATATTAAGAAAATAATACACTGAACAGAAAGCTTTCAGCAATAAATCAAATACATTTGTCTGTAAAAGCAAACAAACAAACAAACAAAAGTATATTGAAACAACTAAACCCTGAAAAATATTATTTATTTTCCTGTACCTCCTGGGACACATGGTGTAAACTGACAGCTTTGGAGGAATCTGGAATATTGGAACAATTTGGGATAAGGTTTAATGGAAGTTTGGAGGCTATTTTAAGAGGTTTTTTTTTCTGATAGAAACATGTGAGGAGACTTTGATAAGTTACTCTGGCCTGAAAAGAGAAAGAGAGGCAGAGACAGAGACAGAAGTTGATTATATTTCTCCCTCAAACTAATCAAGAAGATCCTATCACCAACTACACAGGCTTTATTTAAAGTCATTAGTAATATTATATACTAAGTAATCTAGTTCCATTTCATAGATCTTGTGAGTGAAAAACAAAAATCACTCATATATTTACTCATATGGCAGGTAACTTGTATTGAGTAAATAAAGATGCTACAGCCATCAAATCATCACATTACAACTGCCTTAATGGTGGGCTCTGAGGGAACTCAGGATAGAAACACGATGTCTGCCACCAAGCTGTCAAACACTGCAGCCACCCCAACAATCGTGCACCTGGAGGAGACTCAGGATGAGAAAAAAACAGGACACTGGCCCCAGATAGCTGGGGTGCACATCAAAGGAATGATTTCAATGAGCCCAGAATTTTGCATCTTTCCATACATAGAAAAGCATTAAATTCCTTGGCTTGCGATATCTATTTTTCTTTAGTTAATGGCAATCTTTTTATGTTCTAACTAACCTTGTCTTTGTCGCAAAAACTCCTATATATCCCAGTGCCTCCCTGAGAGCTTGATCTGATAAAGTGCATCATTGTGGAGTGAATACAATGACTAATAATTTGATGGTGGGAATCCTGTTTCTATACTTAAGATAATTTTAAGGTATTCGGGGTGATTTTTAAAGCATTTTTGATTGGACTGGCTAGACATTTATCTATCTAAAGAAATAATTCTAGGTTTTGTTTGCCAGTTCTTCTTTCTCCTCTCTTCCTTTTTCATCTCCAGGCATAGTTTGGCTCACTTTCCAAATATCTTGTTTGAACAAGCTAAATTAATTTTTTCTGAGCATTCCTGAAAGTCATGCTATGTAATTTTTGATAGGATCATTATCATCTAAGTGGCAATGCAAATCCTATCTTTGTTTCTCCACTTACTGTTTTGTGATCTTTGTCATGTTACTTACTTGTACCTCAGTTTACTCTTCTGTAAAGTAAGACTGATTTAAAAACAAACAAACAAACAAAAAAACTAATAGGGAAGTTGTTAAAATCAATGAAGTAAAAACTGTACATAATGCCTGCCAAGCAATAAAGTCTATAAAATATTAAATTTTATTGTTAGTATTGTCATTGGCTTATAGATAACTTTTTCATTCACTCATGCACTCATGATGGGACTCTTTTAAGTAACTATCAATGGTTTAGCTTTAGTGTTTTCTATTTTTGCTATTAATTGCAATGTCAATTGCATTATTATTAGAATTCTTTATCACTATTTATTTTGACTCAATCACAAGCTGGAATCAAGATGGCCAGGAAAAATATCATTAACCTCAGATATGCAGATGATATCTCCCACATGGTAGAAAGTGAAAAAGAACTAAAGACCTCTTGATGAAAGTGAAAGAGTGAAAAAGTTGGCTTAAAGCTCAACAGTCAGAAAACTAAGATCATGGCATCCGGTCCCATCACTTCATGGCAAATAAATGAGGAAACAATGGAAACAGTGTCAGACTTTATTTTTGGGACTCCAAAATCCCTGCAGATGGTGACTGCAGCCATGAAATTAAGAGACACTTACTACTGGGAAGAAAAGTTATGACCAATATAGACAGCATTTTAAAGAGCAGAGACATTATTTTGCCAACAAAAGTCCATCTAGTCAAGGCTATGGTTTTTCCAGTAGTCATGTATGGATGTGAGAGTTGGACTGTGAAGAAAGCTGAGTGCCAAAGAATTGATGCTTTTGATCTGTGATGTTGGAGAAGACTCTTGAGAGTCCCTTGGACTGCAAGGAGATCCAACCAGTCTATCCTAAAGGAGATCAGCCTGGGTGTTATTTGGAAGGACTGATGCTGAAGCTGAAACTCCAATATTTTGGCCACCTGATGGCTGATACTTTGGCCATTTGAAAAGACCCTGATGCTGGGAAAGATGGAAGGCAGGAGGAGAAGGGGAAGGCAGAGGGTGAGATTGTTGAATGGCATCACCAACTCAATGGACATGAGTTTGAATAAATGCCAGGTGTTGGTGATGGACAGGGAGGCCTGGCATGCTGCAGTCCATGGGGTTGCAAATAGTCAGACAAGACTGAGCGACAGAACTGAACTGATTTTGATTTTTAAACTGGTCATATATATGATTTGCTTAGTTATCAGTTTCATAGAGATTTCAAAAGAATGAGTATTTTGTATGTCTGTGTAAAATTTTCCTTTTGCATCATTTAAATCTTGTCTATTACTACATTTTTATAGTAAGATTATATTTACAGGTGTCCTGTTTCCGCAGTTTCCAGACACATGTAGTATGGAGTTATGAGTAGAGCTTATACAACTAGTTCTGTTCGACAAGCTGGTAGAAGTGATATGGGTTATGTTAGGTTTTATCAAAAAGCAGAGATATTACTTTGCCAACAAAGGTCCATCTAGTCAAGGCTATGGTTTTTCCTGTGGTCATGTATGGATGTGAGAGTTGGACTGTGAAGAA
>NW_011476879.1:4277-9031 GCF_000754665.1 Bison bison bison | reverse complement strand
AAGGTCCATCTAGTCAAGGCTATGGTTTTTCCTGTGGTCATGTATGGATGTGAGAGTTGGACTGTGAAGAAAGCTGAGTGCTGAAGAATTGATGCTTTTGAACTGTGGTGTTGGAGAAGACTCTTGAGAGTCCCTTGGACTGCAAAGAGATCCAACCAGTCTATACTAAAGGAGATCAGTCCTGGGTTTTCATTGGAAGGACTGATGCTAAAGCTGAAACTCCAATACTTTGGCCACCTCATGCGAAAAGTTGACTCATTAGAAAAGACTCTGTTGCTGCGAGGGATTGGGGGCAGGAGGGGAAGGAAACCACAGAGGATGAGATGGCTGGATGGCATCACTGACTCGATGGACATGTGTTTGAGTGAACTCTGGGAGTTGGTGATGGACAGGGAGGCCTGGCGTGCTGTGATTCATGGGGTCGCAAAGAGTAGGACACACCTGAGCGACTGAACTGAACTGAACTGAAGCATTTAATACTCACCCAAATTCTCTAGCCTCATCTTTTCTTCTACAGCCAAAGTAGATGAAGTGTGGTGCTGAAATATTGAGTCAAGATATCGAGTAGCCTGAATTACTGAGTCATTATACGGAGTACTATGACTTTCGTGAGTCACCAAATCTGCAGGGAAATTTGAGTGAATAAAAAAGTTTTTTTTTGTTTTATTTAGTCACAAAGATTTTGGGAGTGGTTGCTAGCTAAGGTATTCAGAACATCCTCATAAAATAAAATAAAGTAAAACTCGACTTGAGTTGAAACTTGAAGATAGAACATATCTGAATTACTAAGAGGATAGATATGTCAGGCCAGAGGGTAAGTAAAGATGCTGAGGGAAAGGTGTAGAGATCAGCCTGGCAGTGTGTAAAGGACCAGCATTGGTCCTGGTCAAAGCTGGCATGGGATTTGGCCTTCAGAAGAGAAACTGATTCAAGGATTTTCACCCGACCAATTCTGCAGGATGGAGAATACAGTGCAACTCTTAAAGAGATGAACACAGGATCAATATATAGCATGAGCAGCTTTCTATTCTTTACTCTGATCCAAGAGTATGATTTACAGTGTGTGATTATAGTGTGCTGTTTCTGTTCTTCAGAGAAAGGCAAAACTATGCAAGCAGTAGTGACTATTCATTTTAGCACAATTACCAAAAGAGTGTATAAGTCAACTATTCATCACAGCCAGAGGGAAATATTAAACACATACCACATATTAAAAGAAAACAACCCAAAATTGATGTCCTTGATGCAATATAAAGTCTGGCACAGATAGAACTTTCCTAAGGCCCTTACTGCCTCAGACAGCAACCTTACAAAAGTCTATGTGATCAGGATATTCAGGCAAAAGCCTGGTACCACGGTAGCTTTCTTTTTCATTATCAAACTCAATGGAGTAAAATTGTTATATATATATATATATATATATAATGTATAATGGGCTTCCCAGATGGTGGTAGTGGTGAAGAATCTGCCTGCCAATGTAGGAGACATTAGAGACGCAGGTTTGATCCCTGGATTGGGAAGATTCCCTAGAGAAGGAAATGGCAACCCAATCCAGTATTCTTGCCTGGAGAATTCCAAGGACAGAGCAGCCTGGTTGGCTATAATCCATAGATCACAGAGTTGGACACAACTGTAGTGACTAAGCATGCAAACATATTATGTATAATACTATATAAAATTATATATATATATACATACATCCCCATATATATATGGGCTTCCCTCATAGCTCAGTTGGTAAAGAATCTACCTGCAATGTAGGAGACCCCAGCTTGATTTCTGGTCTGGGAAGATCCACTGGAGAACCGATAGGCTACCCACTCCAGTATTCCTGGGCTTCCCTTGTAGTTCAGCTGGTAAAGAATCTGTCTGCAATGTGGGAGACCTGTGTTAGATCCCTAGTTTGGGAAGATCCCCTGGAGAAGGGAAAGGCTATCCACTCCAGTATTCTGGCCTGGAGTACAGTCCATGGTTTCTCAAAGAGTCAGATATGACTGAACAAATTTAACTATATATATATATATTTTTTTTTTTTTTTAAACCACAAGAAGGATATAATTATCACAGTATAGGAGCAAATGGTATTTAAAAGGACAAAGGAGATATCAGAGTTTATAAATAGGTAAAAGTTCTTCATTCCAAAAAATGATAGGCAGGAAAGATGTGACCTAAAATTTTAAATAAAAACAGGAAAAATAATCATAAGAAGAATACTAATTTTTAAATTATAAAAGTATATTTTCATTCTTGCATTTAAACACATCTTTTGTTCTTTACTGAAAATTATATCATGATGGAAGAAGAAAGTAAGAGTATTCCGTGAAAAATTGTGTATTAATCTCTATCAGAATCTTTGAAAGTGGCTGTGAATAAGATTCATAGTCTTTTCTGTAAGGGTGACAGAAAAAGGCTATACCTTCACAGTGGCATTCTCTACAACATGACCATTCTGTTGTACCTCTAAAACATACATAAGTATCTACCCAAGGTTGATTATTGCACCTTAAAGAGATTCCACTATAAATATGCTTTGAATTTTTTCAAAAAACATTATTGAAATATAATTGATTTACAATGTTGTGTTAGTTTCAAGTGTATAGCAAAATGATTCAGTTATACTTACACATACACACATGCATGTATATATAAATATATGTATATGTGATATATCACAGTAGTTTTGATTCACATTTATCTAATAATTAATGATGGTTCAGCAGGAAAGAATCTGTCTGCAATGAAGGAGACACAGAATACTTGAGTTCCAGCCCTGGGTCCAGAAGATTCCCTGGAGGAGGAAACGTAAATCCATTCCAATATTCTTGCCTGGGAAATCCCAGGAACAAAAGAGTCTGGCGGGCTACAGTCCACAGGGTTGTACAGAGTCAGACACAACTGAGTGACTGAGCACACACACACAATAATTAATGATATTCGGCATATTTTCATGTACCTCTTGGTCATCGGTAAGTCTTTAGAGAAATGTCTATTAAGGTCGTCTATCCACTTTTTGAGTGAGTTGTTTGTTTTTCTGATATTGAGCTGTATGAGCTCCTATATTATTTAATTTACTAATTTAATTAAATTTAATTAACCAATTCCTTTTGTTAAAAGATTAACTAGATTGTAAATTTTCTTTTAGCCTCTCCTCCTGCATAAAATATCTTCTTACTTAAGTAAAATCAACCTTTTGAACAAACATCTTAGAGTCTACTTGATGGTTTTCAAATATAATCTTAGCTAACCTAGCTCAGAAGGGATAGCTTACGGTGAATAGACCAATATTCAGTCCAAGAAAGGAAAAGTAAATTTGCATAAGCTGATTTAAACAAAGCTGTTTTCTTTTCTGTGTGTTTTCTCAATATCTTATAAAATATCTCATTTCCAGGTTTGTTATTTCTATGCCATTTTGATTTATTTTTGTGTGTGCATGTATGCTAAGTTACTTCAGTTGTATATGACTCTTTGTGACCCTATGGACTGTAGCTCACCAGTTTGCTCCGCCCATGGGATTCTCCAGGCAAGGATACTGGAACGGGTTGCCATGAACTCCAGGAGATCTTTCTGACACAGGGATAAAATCAGCATCTTCTACATCTCCTGCATTAGCAGGCAGAATTCTTGCCACTAGTACTACCTGGGAAACACCTATTCTTGTGTTCAGTTCAGTTCAGTCGCTCAGTCATGTCCTATTCTTTGCAACCCCATGGACTGCAGCATGCCAAGCCTCCCTGTTCATCACAAACTCCCAGAGTTTACTCACACTCATGTCCATTGAGTTGGTGATGCCACCCAACCATCTCACCCTCTGTCGTTCCTGCCTTCCATCTTTCCAAGAATCAGGGTCTTTTCAAATGAGTCAGTTCTTCACATCAGGTGGCCAAAGTATTGGAGTTTCAGCTTCAATATGAGTCCGTCCAATGAGTATTCTGGACTGATTTCCTTTAAGATGGACTGGTTGGATCTCCTTGCAGTCCAAGTGACTCTCAAGAGTATTTTCCAACAACACAATTCAAAAGCACCAATTCTTCAGTTCTCAGCTTTCTTTATAGTCCAACTTTCATACATGACCACTGGAAAAACCATAATGTTGACTAGGTGGACCTTTGTTGGCAAAGTAATGTCTCTGTATTTTAATATGCTGTCTAGGTTGGTCATAACTTTTCTTCCAAGGAGCAAGCGTCTTTTAATTTTATGGCTGTAGTCACCATCTGCAGTAATTTTGGAGCCCCCCAAAAATAAATTCTGTCACTATTTCCATTGTTTCCCCAATTATTTGCCATGAAGTAATGAAACCAGATGCCATGATCTTAGTCTTCTGAATGCTGAGCTTTAAGCCAACCTTTTCACTCTCCTCCCTCACTTTCATCAAGAGTCTCTTTAGTTCTTTGTCACTTTCTTCCGTAAGGGTTTTGTCATTTGTGTAACTGAGGTTATTGATATTTCTCCCAACAATCTTTATTCCAACTTGTGCTTCATCCATCCCAGCATTTCTCATGATGTACTCTGCATATAAGTTAAGTAAGCAGGGTGACGATATACAGCCTTGACACACTCCTTTCCCAATTTGGAACTGGTCTGTTGTTCCATGTCCAGTTCTAACTGTTGTTTCTTGACCTGCATAAAAATTTCTCAAGAGGCAGGTCAGATGGTCTGTTATTCCCATCTCTTTAAGAATTTTCAACAGTTTGTTGTGATCCACACAGTCAAAGGCATTGGCATAGTCAATAAAGCAGAAGTAGATATTTTTCTGG
>NW_011476879.1:899-1770 GCF_000754665.1 Bison bison bison | reverse complement strand
TTTTGAGCATTACTTTACTAGCATCTGAGATGAGTGCAATTGTGCGGTAGTTTGAGCATTCTTTGGCAGTGCCTTTCTTTGGGATTGGAATGAAAACTGACCTTTCACAGTCCTGTGGCCACTGCTGAGTTTTCCAAATGTGCTGGGATATTGAGTGCAGCACTTTCACAGCATCATCTTTCAGGATTTGGAATAGCTGAACTGGAATTCCATCACCTCCACTAGCTTTGGTCGTAGTGATGCTTTTAAGGCCCACTTGACTCCACATTCCAGGATGTCTGGCTCTAGGTCAGTAATCACAGCATCGTGATTATCTGGGTCATGAAGATCTTTTTTGTACAGTTCTTCTGGGTATTCTTGGCATCTCTTCTTAATATATTCTGCTTCTGTTAGGTCCATAGCATTTCTGTCCTTTATCGAGCCCATCTTTGCATGAAATGTTCCTTTGGTATCTCTAATATTCTTGAAGAGATCTCTAGTCTTTCCCATTCTGTTGTTTTCCTCTATTTCTTTGCATTGATCGCTGAAGAAGGCTTTCTTATCTCTTCTTGCCATTCTTTGGAACTCTGCATTCAGATGTTTTATATCTTTCCTTTTCTCCTTTGCTTTTCACTTCTCTTCTTTTCACAGCTATTTGTAAGGCCTCCCCAGACAGCCATTTTGCTTTTTTGCATTTCTTTTCTATGGGAATGGTCTTTATCCCTGTCTCCTGTATAATGTCATGAACCTCATTCCATAGTTCATCACGCAATCTATCAGATCTAGGCCCTTAAATCTATTTCTCACTTCCACTGTATAATCATAAGGGATTTGATTTAGGTCATACCTGAATGGTCTAGTGGTTTTCCCTACTTTCTTCAATTTAAGTCTG
>NW_011476879.1:0-799 GCF_000754665.1 Bison bison bison | reverse complement strand
ATTTTCTTGGCAAAACTCTATCAGTCTTTGCCCTGCTTCATTCTGTATTCCAAGGCCAAATTTGCCTGTTACTCCCTGTGTTTCTTGACTTCCTACTTTTGCATTGCAGTCCCCTATAATGAAAAGGACATCTTTTTTGGGTGTTATTTCTAAAAGGTCTTGTTGGTCTTCATAGAACCATTCAACTTCAGCTTCTTCAGTGTTACTGTTTGGGGCATAGACTTGAATTACTGTGATAATGAATGGTTTGCCTTGGAAACGAACAGAGATCATTGTGTCGTTTTTGAGGTTGCATCCAAGTACTGCATTTCGGACTCTTTTGTTGACCATGATGGCTACTCCATTTCTTCTGAGGGATTCCTGCCCGCAGTAGTAGATATAATGGTCATCTGAGTTAAATTCACCGATTCCAGTCCATTTCAGTTCTCTGATTCCTAGAATTTCGACATTCACTCTTGCCATCTCTCGTTTGACCACTTCCAATTTGCCTGATTCATGGACTTGACATTCCAGGTTCCTATGCAATATTGCTCTTTACAGCATCGGACCTTGCTTCTATCACCAGTCATATCCACAGCTGGGTATTGTTTTTGCTTTGGCTCCATCCATTCATTCTTTCTAGAGTTATTTCTCCACTGATCTCCAGTAGCATATTGGGCACCTAGTGACCTGGGGAGTTTCTCTTTCAGTATCCTATCATTTTGCCTTTTCATACTGCTCATAGGGTTCTCAAGGCAAGAATACTGAAGTGGTTTGCCATTCCCTTCTCCAGTGGACCACATTCTGTCAAATCTCTCTA
>NW_011476878.1:8953-9729 GCF_000754665.1 Bison bison bison | reverse complement strand
ACGCCCGAGAAGGTCTCACGTCTGCAGATAACAGTGCCCGAGAAGGTGTCACGTCTGCAGATAACAGTGCCCGAGAAGGTGTCACGTCTGCAGATAACAGTGCCCGAGAAGGTCTCACGTCTGCAGATAACAGTGCCCGAGAAAGTCTCATGTCTGCAGTGCTTGGTTGACATTGTTCTACCAAATAGTCTTGGCGTAAGTGGGACATCAGCTGCGCCCTGGGAGTCTTTTAATTAGACAGATTTTCTTTGAATTGGTTGGTATTTATGATAATAGGATTTGACCTGCATCTATAAACCAAGATCAGTAGTATTTTCCCCATGTAACCTGGCTTGTTATTCCTTCAGGACTTATATCTCAACAGAAAATACACAGATTTTACATAATATTTTTCACCCTAGCTATTAATGTGAATAAAGGGAACATTTTACCAGCTAAAATTGTAACCAGCTCTACAAACTAACAAGGGTACGTTTGGTGTTGGGTCCTGTGGCAGCAGGGAGTGCTCACCCACCCCATGAGGCATCTGCCTCCCAGACAGAGGGGAGCGACCACCCCACAAAGCACCTGTCTCCCTGCCTGCCCCACCCTTTGCTGTGCCCGGTGTCTCCAGCTCCCCCCAGCCCCCACTGAGCCCAGTGTCTCCAGCCCTGCCCCCCACCCCCCCAGCCCCTATGGCAGACAGTGAGCAGCCCCATAGGTGTCACTTTCTCCTGCTGCCACCATCCTGACCCGGCACTTACGGTCTGGGATGCAGTCTTGACTCCATTTTAGAA
>NW_011476878.1:4076-6050 GCF_000754665.1 Bison bison bison | reverse complement strand
AAACAAATCAAATTCTTATCACCTTGGCAGTAGTGTGAGGCGGCCGCATCCCTGTCGGAGGCGGGGGCTGCGGTACCAGCCCAGGGGCACAGCCGGGCTCGGCCAGGAGCCTGAACAGGGGCACAGCAGGGCAGGACCTGGCCCACACGGATGGCAGCTGTGTGAGAGAAGACGGTCCAGCGGAGACCTGGTGACACCCATCCCCAGCGTTGGGAAGCGCCTGACCCCACCGCTCTCTGCAGAGGGACAGTTTCCCTCCCCACCCCCGCGTGTAGTCCCGGATGCTGGGACAGCCCGGACTCAGGAAGGCCCTGTTCAGAGCTAAAGCCCCCGGGCCGTCGGTTCAGGCTTCCCAGACCCCAAGGCCATATCTGCATGTGGGGAAGGGCTCTCAGAGGCTCGGTGTCGTGTGGACGTTCTCAGATGTGGCCAGGTGTGAGGCGGGCCCTCGTCTGGGCGCGAGGCAGTCGCTGGCTTGGCGCCCGCTGCATCCTCTGCAGGGAGCGCGGAAACAGGCTTTCCCACGGCTCTGGGGTCAGCCCGCTGGTCTCGGCCTGGGCACGTGACGCTGTTCGTCCCTCTCCCTTGGGCCTGGCCTCCAGAGCCACAATTTTATTTTAAACTTGGTCAGAGGAGTTTGGTTTTAATTATCCACCTTCCTGAACTCCCAGTAACTCCAAGCTAAAAGCTTTTGTGGGGATTTTTCTAAGCCAGCCGCTGGTGTTTCAAGAGCCTCTACATTTCACAAATGAAAACCAGCCTGGCCCCGTCCCGTTTCAGGACAGCCTTGTGAGTCCACGGCGCCCGCGGCCCTGCTCTCTTATTAGAAACAGGCCCCGGCCAGTGAGGTCGTTAGGGAGGGTTCGCGAGTTGGCGGGGGGAGCCAGCTTCTTGGTTTGGGAGCGCTTCTGAGCTGTGGTCTGTCTGGGTCCTCCTCCTTCCTACTTTCCATTTTCTGCGTGCCTGCTGCTTTCTGAGCAGCTTGCCGTCTCTGCTGCTGAGGCCCCAAGTTGGGCCATAAAGGCTGCAAGAGCGACTGAGTAGTTTCCCTCCACCCAGACTCAGCACACAGTCCCATCTCGCGGCCAACAGCGCTGGTCTTCAGTGCCAGCAGAGCAGCGACGTCTCTAACCGGGAGTCCTTCCTGAGACGTGCTGACTCAAGCACGGGCCGCCAGACACCTGTGCTCACCTGTGGCTCTGGAGGGCGGGGGACTCGGGCTGTGTCCAGAGCACGGGCACAAGGACGCCCGGCCTGTCCTCCGAGGGCGCGGCCTAGCTGGGCCTGGGCCCTTGCTGCCCCTGGGGCGGCTCTGGCTCCTCCCCAGGGGCCCTGGGCCCTTCCCCAACTCTCGTGATGTCCTTGACAGGCTAGCCGCCCACTCTCCCAGCCCGCTCCGAGCGCTCCCTGCAGGGACAGGCCCACACTTCCGAATAAGGTGCAGTGACAGGGAGCTGGGCTGAGTGAGTGGCAGCTCCTTTGATCGAGAAACCCAGATTTCTCTCTCTCTAAACATAGCTGGTGTTTTTCCATTAGACGCCAGATTATCTAGAGCATTAAGAAGCCAGGCACAACAGTAGTTTCTGGAATACGATCTCAGCACCAGCACCGTGCCGTCCGAGTCCGGGCTGCATCCCGAGGCCTCTACCCGTCCAGGCCCGCCTGCCCTCGGGGCTCTCAGAAGCCTCCTCGGGCTCGTTGCTGCTGCAGGGAGAGCACCGTCTCTAGAAACCCCAGGTGTCCCCCTCTGAAGTGGTGCGTGTGTGGCCGAGCTGCCTCGCCTGCACCCAGATCATGTCTCCTGAGACTCACGCTGTCCTCTGAGGGGCCGGTCACTTTCTCGAAACGTGGCTGAGGCTCGTCCTTGCAGGCAGAGGTGAAAAGCCGAGGATCCCACAGGGCTCCAGTGGTCACAGGTTGGGAGGGGTGGAGGAGGGGTCCCGTTCCCTCTGACCCCAGCATCCCCACCTTCTG
>NW_011476878.1:0-375 GCF_000754665.1 Bison bison bison | reverse complement strand
TCTTCTTTTTTTTTTTTTTACTGAGGGAGACCTGTCCTTACATACGTGTGGGGAGAAGAGGAGGGGCAGACACGGAAAGTGTTCCCTGACTTTGTTTACAGAAGTGTCTGTTCCTACCTCCGCGTCTAACATCCTGCAGGAACACGGACTAAGCTGTTGACAGAGACTGTCCTGGGGCAGGGCTTGGGGTGACTTTCACTCTCTGTTGAGGCACTCGAGACCCGCGCTTAAGTTGCTCAAGCAGTACCGCTTTTATAGTCAGGAAAGTCAGTGAACAGATTTCTGTTTACAGAAGGTGATTTTTTTAAGTGTAAGAAGAAAAAGAACACTGCTGTAGGACGCAGCCGCCTCTGAGGACAGGGCGGCCCTCTGTGC
>NW_011476877.1:8943-10340 GCF_000754665.1 Bison bison bison | reverse complement strand
ACTGTTCAAGCGTAATCCTCTTTCCTTGGCTTGCTTTCTCCTTGAATTGAAAGTCTTACGGTAAGCCAAGAAGTAGTTTAAACATCCTAGACTGTAATAGATATTCCTGATTTTTAGCCTCCCACTATAATAATGTGCAATGATATCTCAGTACTCAAAGTCAACAGCTGCTAACAAGTGTTGTATATGGCTTTTTTTGGTAGAAGGTTATGGAATGGGTAGCAGGTCAATATCAAATGAAATCTTCTTCTAATTTATAACAATGGAGAATTTATAAAAGTCATAGTTACACAGTGCCTTATACTTAACAAAGAGCTGTCATATACATGCATAACTGCCTAGACTCCTCCAATCATCATATGAGGTAGTAAAGTAGATTAAATTATTGTTCATAAAGGATTCACTCCCTACTCTTTCCCACATCATAGAAAGAGCAATTCCTCACACCTCAATTTCTCAATATTAACATGTGATGATATCGAGCTTGTGACTTTCTTTGGTCACTGGGATAGTAACAGACATGACAAAACCAAAAGTTTGAAACATGCTTGCACAATTAGGCTTTTCCCACTGCTGTGAGAAGAAAATGTCCCAGGAAGCTGGACTTGGAAGCGTGAAGGACATATGTGTGGAGCAGACCTGGACCCAACATGGAGCCTGGAGGCAAGCCCAGCTGAGCCCAGTCTAGATCAGCTTCACCTCAGCTGACCTGTTGACAAGTAAGCCAGAATAAACGTGTACTGTTGTAAACCTTGGAAATACTGTGGCTGTCTGTTACACAATGAAAGCTGACTGATAAATCGATGCTATTATTCCTACTTTGCAAAGAATGAGAAAATAAGATTCAGAGGAGTAATTACTTTACTCAGAATTTTCCAGAAATTAAGTAAGAGCTATAATTGCCTATTTGAAAAACAAAAGAAAAAAGGTCAATGACATTTATGAGGCTGTGTGTGATATGTGTTTTAGGACTATGAAAGATAAATTGACATGTTGCTAGATAAAAAATAACATATATAAATCCTGTTTTCCCTTTTGTCTTAGCTATTCAGGATGAGCTCTAAACATTGTGGCTCTGAGAATGGATACTGACAGTCTCAGTCACAATATTAATGAAATATATTGGCTAATAGAAACCCTGAAGTTTTATATTCTTTATCAAGCCCCATTAAGATGAAATACAGCTCTGGCAGTATTTTCTCATTTGAATGGCTGGTGTGGTTTCCTTGATTGAAATGACTGCTCTGTTGAGTTGAATGAATGGCACTGCTAAAAAGTACACTGTCAAATATTATAGCTAATTAGATGGATTTTATCATAATAGTCAACTGTACTCACACACACAAAAAGAAGAGCTATTAAAGATCTTGACAAGAAAATAAACTGAGCCCCAGAAC
>NW_011476877.1:3544-6428 GCF_000754665.1 Bison bison bison | reverse complement strand
ACTTCTGGCCTTTTAAAAAACTGTAGAACTTCTATCTTTCAGATCATGGTAACCACATATGTTATTCTTCTACTGTAACATACTGATCCCCCAAATGATTACATTTATAAAATACTCTGCATCATAGATTAGACCAGCAGTCAGCAATTACAGTCCATGAACCAAATCCAGCCTGCAGCCTAGTTTTGTAAATAAAGTTTTATTGGAACACAGACATCCTCATCATTTACATATTGTCTATGGCTATTTTTGTACTACATTGGCAGAGTAACTGCTGGCAGAAACCTCATGATCTACAAAGCTAAAATATTTATTATGTGTCCTTTTACAGAAAAAATTTTCTGACCCCCGGATTATAAGAGGACTTAAGAATGACTCCCAATTTCATTAAAAAAAATGTTCCTACCCATATCAGAAACTGTCCCCATTACTCTATTCAAAACCTTCTGTAACATTAAAAGTGACTAGAACGTCAATATCATCTTTTCACAAATAAAGTAAAACCCAATCAAGCCAGATTCATAGCTGCTTGTTCTTTCACAGTTTCTTTCATTTTTTGAAAACAGTTCTAACTTACTGATGCCACAAGAGTTATTCGCCATTTTCAAGTAGTAAGTACCTACAAGTAGAAGGTACTCTCCTGTGAACTATAAAATTGGCTTTATAGGACCATTCTCTAACACTTTATACTCTGACGTGGACAACATGAGCACAAACAGGTGCTATGATAGATTGAACAAAAAAATCCACGAGGGACATAATATATGTTCCTTTTCCCCATATCCCCCTTGAAAACTTCTCTCACATCCCCATCTCCACCCTGTTGCTGATCTAGCCAGCATTTTTCCAGGCTCTCTTCTCTGCAAACCAAAGCTGTGGATTGAATGATGGTGTCCCCCAGAATTCATATGCTGAAGCTCTATGAGGTCATAAGGGTGAGGCCCTAATCAGATCAGACTGTTGTCCTTTATAAGGAGAAGAAGAGAGATCAAGGCACGCCCTCTCAGCCCAGTGTGCATATAAAAGTGCTATGTGAGAATAAAGCACACAGGCCACCATCTGCACACCAGGAAGAGAGCCCTCACCAGGAAGCACATCAGCCAGCACCTTGATCTTCCAGCCTCCAGAAGAGTGAAAAACCGAAATTTCTATTATTGAAGCCATGTAGTCTGTGACAGTTTATTACAGTAGCCTGCACAGACTAAGACCACACAAACCCTAAACATCACCTAGAGATTACATTTCAAAAGGGCATTTTAGGCCTGTCACCTTCTTCTCAAGAACACACATTTTGTTCATGTGATTGTCTGTCCCTGTGTAAATACAGTGCTGTCCGAATTATAGCCCTCAGCCAGCATCCAAAGTTTTCCATAATCTTAGGACCTCTAACTTTATCTCCAACACTAACAAAAGTTAGTGCTTTGCTCACTATGCCTGAATACACCTTTTTCATGCCTACAACTCTACCCTGAAGTGCCAGACACATTCTCATCTTTTTTGTCCAATTTTAAAATCCCCCTTCTTCCTTATAACTTTAGTCTCCTCTGACAACCTATATTGATTCTTCCCCTGAATTAAGCCTACTGCTTTTACTATTTGTTTTGCACTAAACAGATATATATTTTAAAAAGACCAAGTATGTCTTCACATACTTTTTCAATTTACTGGCAATAGTCTTGCCTGGAAAATCCCATGGACAGAGGAGCCTGGTAGGCTACAGTCCATGCTAAATGTCGGACACAACTGAGTGACTTCACTTTCACTTTTCACTTTCCTGCATTGGAGAAGGAAATGGCAACCCACTCCAGTGTTCTTGCCTGGAGAATCCCAGGGATGGGGGAGCCTGGTGGGCTGCCATCTATGGGGTCGCACAGAGTCGGACACGACTGAAGTGACTTAGCAGTAGTAGCAGCAGCAACAGTTAATTAAAACACAAAACAGAAAAATAAATTAAGTTGATTTTTGCTATAGTAACAGCAAAAAAATGCCTAATTTGTCTAGAAATATTCTTAACCAAAATGTATAGGATCTATAGGAATAATGAATAATGAAAAAATTCTGAGATGGCATATTTTTATATGAACACTGAATAAATATATACAAACATTATAATAAGTACATTTCACATATATGCCAACTGTTTCCAAATTAGAGTAATAAAACAATATCAGAATAACCATATGATCACTTGAATCTTAATAAAAATTGGTTCAAAATTTATCAAGTATCAGTTCAGTTCAGTCACTCAGTTGTGTCTGACTCTTTGAGACCCCATGAATTGCAGCACGCCAGGCCTCCCTGTCCATCACCATCTCCCGGAGTTCACTCAGACTCACATCCATGGAGTCGGTGATGCCATCCACCCATCTCATCCTCTGTCGTCCCCTTTATCAAGTATGCTGCTGCTAAGTCACTTCAGTCGTGTCCGACTCTGTGCGACCCCACAGACAGCAGCCCACCAGGCTCCCCCATCCCTGGATTCTCCAGGCAAGAACACTGGAGTGGGTTGCCATTTCCTTCTCCAATGCAGGAAAGTGAAAAGTGAAAGTGAAGTCGCTCAGTCATGTCCGACTCTTAGCAACCCCATGGACCCCAGCCTACCAGACTCCTCCATCCATGGGATTTTCCAGGCAAGAGTACTGAAGTAGGGTGCCATTGCCTTCTCTGATGAACTACATAGTTAACTCTAAAAACTGAAATTTTAAAAAATAGATGAATAGAAAGTAAATATATGTACTCTGTGTGAAAAAGTCACTTTTTAAAAAAAATTATTTTAATTGGAGGCTAATTACTTTACAATATTGAGGTGGTTTTTGCCATACATTCACATGAACCAGCCATGGGGGTACATGAGTTCCCCATCCTGAACCCCCCTTCCACCTCC
>NW_011476877.1:0-593 GCF_000754665.1 Bison bison bison | reverse complement strand
ACATATAAACTCAGGATAGTTTGAAAGGGAGAAGATCATATTTTTAATATGGAACATATATCAGCAGACAATCAGAAGCTGCAATAAGAAATTGCTTAAAATAATCTGTGTCAAAAATTAAGTGCTGAATTTGAGATTTGAACAGTGATATTTAATTAACCAATCTAATAATTATTTATAAATAGACTACCATGTGCCCCTGTCATAAGGAAGGGTCACAAGGAGCAAAATAACTATTTCCCATCTTGAAGAGCTTTCAGCCCACTGAAGGTTACAGAAAAGTAAACAGTGGGCAGTGATTACACAGCGTGATAATGGCTGCTCAGGTGAAGGGATGTAGGGAGCTCAGACAGTGTAAAAGGAGCATTTATCTCCAATATCAGAAATCCAAAAATAATTTCTGAAAGAATATACTTTTATTAAGCCAAGACCAGGAAGCCAAGCCAAGTATTATTAGGTCAATACTTTTATTAAGCCAATACTAGACCATTCAGGTTTGACCTAATCAAATCCCTTAAAATTCTACAGTGCAAGTGACAAATAGATTCAAGGGATTAGATCTGGTAGACAGAGTGCCTGAATAACTATGGATG
>NW_011476876.1:45947-47080 GCF_000754665.1 Bison bison bison | reverse complement strand
CGAGATGGTCCAGGCCCCTGAGATGGTCCAAGACCCTGAGATGGTCCAGGCCTAGGAGATGGTCCAGGCCCTGAGATGGTCCAGGTCCTGAGATGGTCCAGGCCCCTGATATGGCCCAGGTCACCAAGATGGTCCAGGCCCCTGAGATGGTCCAGGTCCCTGAGATGGTCCAGGCCCCTGAGATGGTCCAGACCCTGAGATGGTCCAGGTCCCTGAGATGTTCCAGGCCCTTGCGATGGTCTAGGTCGCTGAGATGTTCCAGGCCCCTGAGATGGTCCACGCCCTGAAATGGTCCAGACCCCTGAGATGGTCCCAGCCTCTGAGATCGCCCATGCCCCTGATTGGTCCATGCCCTGATGATGGTTCATGCCCCTAAGATGGTCCAGGCCCTGAGATGGTCCAGGTCCCTGAGATGGTCCAGGTCACCAAGATGGTCCAGGCCCCTGAGATGGTCACAGCCTCTGAGATGGTCCAGCCCCCTGAGATGGTCCAGGCCCTGAGATGGTCCAGGTCCCTGAGATGGTCCAGGTCCCTGAGATGGTCCAGGCCCTTGAAATGGTCCAGGCCTCTGAGATGGTCCAGGCCTCTGAGATGGTCCATGCTCCTGAGATGGTCCCAGCCTCTGAGATTGTTCCAGACTCTGAGATGGTCCAGGTCACTGAGATGGTCCACACTCCTGAGATGGGCCCAGCCTCTGAGATGGTCCCGGCTGCTGAGATGGTCCAGGCCCCTGAGATGGTCCAGACCCTGAGATGGCCAGGTCCCTGAGATGGTCCAGGCGCCAGAGATGGTCCAGACCCTGAGATGGTCCAGGTCCCTGAGATGGTCCAGGTCCATGAGATGGTCCCGACTCTGCGATGGTTCTGGCCTCTGACATGCCTCTGGCTTCTGAGATGGTCGAGGCCCCTGAGATGGTCCAGGTCACCAAGATGGTCCAGGCCCCTGAGGTGGTCCAGGTCCTGAGGTGATCCAGGTCCTGAGATGGTCCAGGTCCTGAGATGGTCCAGGCTCCTGAGATGGTCCTGGCCTCTGAGATGGTCCAGGTCCCTGAGATGTCCAGGCCTCTGAGATGGTCCAGGCCCCTGAGATGATCCAGGCCCCTGAGATGGTCCAGGCCTCTGAGATGGTCCAGG
>NW_011476876.1:44264-45095 GCF_000754665.1 Bison bison bison | reverse complement strand
CCCCTGAGATGGTCCAGGCCCCTGAGATGGTCCAGGCCCCTGACATGGTCCCAGCCTCTGAGATGGTCCTGGCCCCTGAGATGGTCCTTGCCCTGAGATGGTCCATGCCCCTGAGATGGTCCAGGCCCTGAGCTGGTCCAAGTCACTGAGATGGTCCAGGTCCCTAAGCTGGTCCAGGGCCCTGAGATTGTCCAGGTCCCTGAGATGGTCCAGGTCACCAAGATGGTCCAGGCCCCTGAGATGGTCCACGCCCTGAGATGGTCCAGGTCCCTGAGATGGTCCAGGCCCCTGAGATGATCCAGGCCCCTGAGATGGTCCAGACCCTGAGACGGTCCAGGTCCCTGATATGGTCCAGGTCACTGAGATGGTCCAGGTCCCTGAGATGGTCCAGGTCACCAAGATGGTCCAGGCCCCTGAGATGGTCACAGCCTCTGAGATGGTCCAGCCCCCTGAGATGGTCCACGCCCTGAGATGGTCCAGGCCCCTGAGATGGTCCAAACCCTGAGATGGTCCAGGTCCCTGAGATGGTCCAAGTCCCTGAGATGGTCCAGGCCCCTGAGATGATCCAGGCCCCTGAGATGGTCCAGACCCTGAGATGGTCCAGGCCCCTGAGATGGTCCAGACCCTGAGATGGTCCAGGCCCCTGAGATGGTCCAGGTCCCTGAGATGGTCCAGGCCCCTGAGATGGTCCAGGTCACCAAGATGGTCCAGGCCCCTGACATGGTCCCAGCCTCTGAGATGGTCCAGGACCCTGAGATGGTCCATGCCCCTGAGATGGTCCAGGCCCTGAGATGGTCCAGGTCACCGAGATGGTCCAGGCCCTGAGACGGT
>NW_011476876.1:38149-43706 GCF_000754665.1 Bison bison bison | reverse complement strand
CTGAGATGGTCCAGGTCACCAAGATGGTCCAGGCCCCTGAGATGGTCCCGACCTCTGAGATGGTCCAGGCCCCTGAGATGGTTCACACCCTGAGGTGGTCCACCCCCTGAGATGGTCCATGCCCCTGAGATGGTCCAGGCCCTGAGATGGTCCCGGTCACCAAGATGGTCCAGGCCCTGAGACGGTCCCAGCCTCTGAGATGGTCCAGGCCCCGGAGATGGTCTAGGCCCCTTAAATGGTCCAGGCCTCTGAAATGGTCCACGCCCAGGAGATAGTCTAGGCCCCTTAAATGGTCCAGGCCTCTGAGATGGTCCAGGCCCCTGAGATGTCCAGGCCTCTGAGATGGTCCAGGCCCCTGAGATGTTACATGCCCTGAGATGGTCCATGTCCCTGAGATCATCCAGGCCCTGAGATGGTCCAGGCCCCTGAGATGGTCGTGGCCTCTGAGATGGTCCACGCCCCGGAGATGGTCCAGGCCTCTGAGATGGTCCCATCCCCTGAGATGGTCCAGTTCCCTGAGATGTCCCAGGTCCCTGAGATGGTCGAGGCCCTGAGATGGTCCAGGTTACTGAGATGGTCCAAGCCCCTGAGACGGTCCCATCATTGAGATGGTCCAGGCACCTGAGATGGTCTATGCCCTGATATGGTCCAGGCCCCTGAATTGATCCAGACCCTGAGATGGTCCAGGTCCATGCGATGGTCCCAGCCCCTGAGACGATCCAGGCCCTTGAGGTTGTCCAGGCTTCTGTGATAGTCCAGGCCTCTGAAATGTTCCTGGCCTACATCCTGGTACTCCATATCATCTTCCGTGCTCAGCGACACCAGTGGGTTTGCCTCCCCACTGTACACCCTCCTCCTGACATGTCCATAGTGCACACCAGCTTCAGTCTCCACACCTACTTATTCTCTGGGCCCCAGACAAGAGCCCCCTGTGCCCCACAGAGAAGGCTGAAAGGTCAGACTGGGTCAGGTCCATGAGGTTTTACTTTTTCTTCAGAAAAGGTAGTTCTTGAAAGTTCCTGGGAAGGACAACAATCTGACACATGTTTTAGAAGAAAGTTTTATCAGGAGTGGAGCTGATAAAGGACCCAGGCTGGTGTTGTAGGAATAGTGTGAGCACACAGCAGGTGCACAGGTCAAAGCTGGGCCTGGGTGTCGGGAGCAGGGCCCCCTCCTGCAGCCACAGGTGGCACAGGGAAGGGCCACAGCGGCCTCCATCCCTGACCGGCCTGTTTGGCGCTCCTGCCCTTGATGTAGCCCAGGTGGCTTGACCACACAGTCTGCTGGACCAGGACCAGAGTCACCCAGAGACAGAGAGGAAGTGACCGTTGTGGAAAGTGTTTTGCTCTAACACAGACTTCATCAATTCAAAAGGAACAGGATTTCTGTTGGCATTCTGCAGAGGAGCGACAGTAGATGAAAAGGTAGAGACAGAATTTCTCTAGATGAAACTCACCTGTGTGAGGATGACCCTCCAGATGTGGAGATTTTGAGAAAACCATTAAAAACAGTGACAGGAACCCCCAGGCTTTCTCCCACCATCCCCAGGAAGTCCTTAGAATTCAAACTGGGGATGTAAGGATGTATGGGCACTACTTTTCAAAGTTAGATTTTTATTTTCCATTTTGGTGAGTTTTTTCCTGTAATTACTGTGCTGAAAAGTGGCAAATTAAACAAAGATATCATATCATCCAGAAAATGAACCACCTAACATTAGGCTGCTGGCTCCCTCTCCTATAAAAAGAAGTTCACAGGTATATAAAGAATTTCTACTTATTTATGTGCCAGAATTCATTTGGCTTAGAGTCTTTTATTTATTTTCATTCATATTTTGGTGAGAAAATGGTGCTTTGAGGCAATAACACTGAGGGCTTGCAAGGGGCCTGTGCCCAGAGCAGGGCTCCCTGGAGGTCACTCAGAGGTCTCTGCAACACTGCTGCCCTGGAGCCTGGGAACTTGACCTGCACACTCCCACCAACACTGGCCCCAACCTCAACGCTGCCCTGGTGTGGCTGGCTGTGCTGTGCTGGCATCTGGGTGACGAGCCATCCCACCAGCGTATCCCACCTGGATATGACAGAGTGTGCAGGCTGACATGCACCTCAGCACCCACAGAATCCTCCAAGGAGTGCTCCCCACGAGCATGCTCCACGATGCCTCAGCCAGGGGTACCAGCCCACAGCCAGGCCACTCCACCGAGACACGGCACCTAGAGCTCCTGGTGTCCCAGGCAGGCCACTGGCCTGGCCCTCAGACACCAGGAGTCAGTGTGTGTGTGTGTGTGTGTGTGTGTTCATGCACTGGTGCATGTGTTTGCAAATGTTATGTCTGGGAGTGTAAACACAGGTATATGTGTGCACAGATGCATGTGTGCATTCCTATGTGCTGGCACACTCATGTAATATGTGCACATGATCATATGTGCATGCATCTGTCACAAATGTATTCCTGCATGTACAATCATATGTATGTGCATATACTCATACCCACGCATATGCACACCTGTGCACGTGTGGTTTTGTGTACACTGCATGCACATGTATGCATGCACACGTGTGTGCATGTGTGTGCATTTGCACATATTTGAGGTTCCCACCTGTATGGCATCATGACACTAGCCAAGAGTAAAAACATTGATAACCAGCAGTTTGATCTTCACCACAAGCACCATTTACTAACTTTTTAAATGAAATGATTGCTTAATTATATCAGTCAAAAATTCAGTTTTGAAGTCGAGATTTGTGTGGCCAGGAGCACCTCCTCTGCCTGAGGAAGGCACGTGAGCCCGGGCACCCTAGGAGCACTTGTTCATCAACACTAAGAAAACACAGGTTTGTCTGGTGACTGTGTCATGTGTTGTTAATTAAGTCATTCTTTTAAATGTAAACAAACTTTATGTTTAAAATAACTTACAAAGAGCATTAAACAAAGTAAAAACACAAAAATGTGTTTATTTAAGTTTGGTATTTCACCATGATATAAACTCTTGGTTTGGCTTCCACCAGGCCAAGAGTTTATTATTATTCTGAAAAGTAAAATAAGACCCATATTTCAAAAACGCTCCAAGAGCTGGCATTATTTTCCAAGGAGCATAAGAATCAATTCTAAACAACTAATATAAATTTTCAAAAAGGAGAAAAAGCATGAATGAGCTGGCTAACCTCCCAGGACTCTGGAGCCATCACAAGCAATTAGAAGGAAGCAAGGTGGTGACTCTCCACTGCCTCCCTGAGTGCTAGTCTTCAGAACAATTTGAGTGAAGGGATATTGAAGATTTTATTTCTTTAGCAAACTTTAAAAAATAAAACGCTGGGATCCCATATCATTATATCAGCCTCTATAAAGCGGACTTAACCATATTCTGGAGTTAGAAACACATCTTTAAAAATCCAATCTAGCTTCTTGGTCACACGTACATTTGACAGGGGGAAGCCACTGTCTGTACCCCTAGATGCCCTCAGTTGCCCCATCCCATTCTGCCTTCTGTCCCATCCCAATGAAAGTCTGAAACTTGAGAGAGGTCATTGATTTTGCCTGCATGTTTGAAAGACAAATCGTGTGAGACAGAAGCTCAGGAAACAGGAAAGATACAGGAAGGTCTGACATCAGATGTCCGCGCTGTTCAAGAGTTTGCTCCGTTCCAGTGGTCCCTGCCCAGCAGCCTTCCGCAAGAGCTCACCATGTGCCCACTCACTGGGCACACCCTGGCTTGGCTGCCTCCTCATGTGGTTCTGGGAAGTCAGCCTTGCAGCTGCCCCTTAGGTCTGTGCTCCATGAGTGGCGAGCAGCCCTGCCTTATTGATTTGATCTAGGTAGATGGGGAAAAGCTTTTCAAAAGTCTCTTTTGCTGCCACTTATCACTTTTTCTGCTTAGGTTGATGGCCAGTGGGCTGGTGGTGTGGGGGCCGGGGCGGGGGATCAGGTGATAAGGACCCTCAGGGGAACTAGTTGGGCTGAGCCCTCAGCCTGGCTGAATCTCAAGGCCTAGTATGGACACTATGTGAAGAGGTCTGGGTACGAGGACCTGGGAGATTGGCCCGGAATGATTCTTTTTTCTCGGATGGCATCAACATAACAAGGAGAAGTCACTGCCCAAGGCCCCTTTGATCAGAATCCCCAAGTTTCTAAGTAATTGTCCAAGCATCAGCATAACAGCTTTGCCACCTCCACTGAACAGTGGCAGGTCTCCACTTCTCTGCGTGGATAGCGGGCCTCTCCTCTCTAGCAGCCTCTGCTGCAGCTGGGCAGCCCTGCCGGTCATGGTTAGATGCTGGACTCGGTCACCTGGGGTACAGAGGAACTCTGGCCTTGGGCAGGGCAGCTGGTCTCATCCCAGAGCCCACACCTGGAAACCACATCTCCAACACCAAGTCTGGCTGTTTTTCCACAATTAGAAGTGAACCCCTATACACTTTAGAGAGATTACACATTATTTCCTTAGCTTTTCTCACTTCAAGTGTCCTGTGCTGTGCTCACCCTAGCAGAGCACAGGGTGAATCCTCAACTCTTTTTGCAGGAGGGTCACACCGTTTGGGCCAAAGTGGGACTCTGCTTACAGCATGTTCAGAATTAGCAGCACAACTGCCTGGCGCCACAATTCCAGCACACGGTAGTTGGATCACCTTTCCCCAAGACCCAGAGCCTACCTGGATCCCAGTCAGAACCACAGGACTGGGCAGAAACACATTTCACCACTGTTCGGAACACGTTTCACGTTGTGTTTAAATAGGCACACACAAGTTTATCCTAATGATTTAAAAGTATGACCTTCACATCAATTAAGGCTATTTAAGGGGTATATTTCAAATGAAATGCTATAATGTCCAAAATTACCAGATTACTGAATTAACCAACAGGATAATAATCTTTGCCAGAAAAACTATGACTGTGATTTCCAAAATAGGATTGGATTGTTCATATGTATTAACCAAAATAAGCTCAGTTTTGCCGTAAAAACCCAATCTCCAGTTTCCAGAAAAAGAAATGTATGGGACCTGATATACAGACAGAAATTTAGCCTCAGAAAGAGGTTGGACTTAGCCAACCATCTAGCATAATACAACTGTTCAAACTCATATCTGTCAACCAAATTCAATCATTTTCCCCCCAAATTGATTTGTGTGTTGACATTCTCTAACCCCAATTTGATGAATATCTTCAATAACATAGCAATTAATTTAATAAAGGAACTCACCAATTTTAAATTGCAATAAATTTACCAAACATTTTCACTGTTTATGGAGAGCTTTACAGTAAGAAAGTTATCAACAAAAGCAGGCACATCCGTGTACAAAGTGTTGCTGTGGGTGCTTCTTCACGTCTTCCATTCCGACAGTATCAGCCGCTCCGTCTTTCTGTCCTCTCAGTCAGCGTTCTTCCCGCTCGCTGGGTGAGCTTTCACCCGGGCCTGGGCCTCGGGGGCGCCCAGGGAACGGACTTGCCAAAGAGAAGTGCGGTGGGGGCGAGCCAACCCCAAAACATTTGTTGTAAACTTTAAAATGGAGTCCGGATACGAGCAGACACAGAAAAGAAGAGAAACCTCCCAAACACAGAAATA
>NW_011476876.1:37890-38049 GCF_000754665.1 Bison bison bison | reverse complement strand
CCCACAGACGTGTGCCCCCCGCAGCACCCCTCCACGCCCGCCTCGTCAAACGCGTGGAAGACGCCCACGTTGATGTAGGAGACCGCGTGGTGCGTCGCGAAGCCCGCGCAGTCCCCCGGGGCGGCGAAGTCCGACTCCTCCGGAGACAGGATGGAAGCC
>NW_011476876.1:36279-36592 GCF_000754665.1 Bison bison bison | reverse complement strand
GCCTCCCACCTCTCGGGCCCCTGCGGGCGCGCTCCGCAGGCCACAGGGCTGGGGTCTCACTCCTCGCCCCCCGCCTGTCAGAGATCAGGAAGCCTGAGGAAGTTGGCTTGGAGTGCGGGAACAGAGGACCCTCGCGCTGAGGGCTACGGGGAACGCCTGAGTGTGGGCAGGGAGGGGCGAGGCCGGGGCGAAGGGAAGAAAGAAGACCCCGGAGCAGGGGTTTGCGTGCGGGGGTGGCGGGCGGGACGGAAGGGAAGAGAGGAGCCCGGGCAGGGGTGAGCCGGCTACTCGCGGGAGGAGGGCGGGAGGTCGG
>NW_011476876.1:34301-35446 GCF_000754665.1 Bison bison bison | reverse complement strand
TCTGCAGCGAGGCCCGGGGACCGATGACTCACCCTACCGGCTAATTACAGCGTTAAATAACTTCGCGCTGGATCCCGGGGAAGCGGGCGGCGCAGCAGCTAGGGAACGCGATGCGGGAGGAGGGGCCGGGGGAGATGCAGGGGTGCTTTGAGAACACACCCCCGTTCCTGCCGCCCGCTCGGCAAGTTCTGGCCCGTGGAGGCTCCCCCAGAGCTCACAGCGTCGGGCCCTTTCCTACACAATGTCCGGCGGTGGCCGGTGGGCAGGGGCACCAGCCCCCAGAGGGCCCTCCCGTCTGGAGGAAGCCTCATCCACATTCGCCAGGCAGCCTGCGCAAGGGGACCCTCGCCCACGTTTCACGGAAACCATCTGCCCAGTGAATATATGTGAAGGCCTTTCGTGCGTCTCTCTGGACATTTGCGTGGGACGGACGTGAACGGCGGTGGCTGCGCGGAGAAGGAGCAGGTTTCGCTGTATTTTTAGCAGGGAGTGCAGATTTTAGAGCGTCAGCTGAACCTTCTCGTTCAGTCCTCTCCTCATGCAGGACGACTTGCCAGAAAAGTAGGGATAGTGAGCTTTCTTTCACATTTATGGGGTATAGGTTTTAAAGGACAGTGTGTAAATCAGCTTGTATAATAATCGTGGCACCCACACGTGTGAGCAGAGTTGCCATGAGCTGACTTCCAATGATTATTTCTGTTTCCAGGGAGACGAGGTTTGCAGCCACCTCCGTGGAGGATGGAGCAGCTTCTCCATTCCCTACGCTGTGCTGCGGCAACCAGATTGATGAGGCTTTGCTGGAGGAAGTGAGCTGCCTTGCCTGGTCCTGAGCCCGGCCTGGATGGAGGCCTGAGTCGGCCTGCGCACGCTGGGGGCTGCCGTGCAGCAGCCTCTCAAGTCCGAGGACCCAGGCTGGCTCGTGGTTTAGGATTTCTCCAGGATCTGGCCTCCTCTCTCCTCCAGAGCCTGCTTCTGCCAGCCCTTCACTCGACCCCTGACCACTGGTCCTTAAATGAGTGGTGCCTCTTACCAAAGCAAGCCCTTGGCATATGCTGTTCCCGTTTCTGCTTTATGTTCCCCGGGCCACATCCTCACCTAGCTTCTGCTGTCCCCTTTCTTAGACCTTAGCTTCAGCTCCCTTAATT